>NW_024340696.1:9056670-9099170 GCF_902729225.1 Pteropus medius
CAGTAAAATAGCTGATTCTGGGGCGGGGATACAGAAACCATAACATGAGACTAGAATTTGTGCCAAAAATTAGGGAGCTACTTAAACAATTATGAGAAAAGACACAGGAACCACTTTGAAGAGGACCCTTCTAGCCAAATCTGGGAAATTTGAGCTTCAAAATAAATAATTGAAAATAATACTGAGTATAATGAAAATCCACAAGTCCACACTGAGATGGATGGATGGATGGATGGATGGATGGATGGATGGATGGATCGATGAAAAGAGAAAACTTTTCCATATAGAATACCAACTAATAAACATTAAAGGAATGATAAAATAGAAAATCACCATTCAACAATCATAGTTATATTCGATTCAGACAGGAATTGTCAATGGAGGCTAAGGCAGCTGGTAGGTTAATGAGGTTTGATGAGGAGCAGGGTTTTGACAGAATCTCAAAGTATTTCCAAACTACTAATCAGTTACAAAAGGAAGAATTGTGACTTTACAATGGAAAAACCTGATGTACAACATGACCAAGTGATCAAGGTAACATCACAAGTGGGTTGACATCACATGTGGCACGTGACCTTGATTAGAGACACTAGAAGAGCAGAGTGTCATGTTAGTGGTTTCCCTGCCCTAAAAGCAGGATCATGAAGAAATATCAAATGGATCAAGGTTTATGGTTAGCCTACAGAATAAAAGTCCCATATTCTTGAAAAACTATCAAGAACTTGAAAGGCGGGGACACACTCAGTATCGGAATGGAATGAGTGTCCCGATGTTGCTTAGGCAGTTGACAAAGTGAATGGAGTCTGAATTGACAGTAGTGTTTTATCCATGTCAATTTCCTGACTTGAAGGATTATATAGTAATTACGTGGGAGAATGGCCTTATTTTGGAAAATACACACTGAAGTATTTAGAGGCAATAGGAATCACATATGCTGCTTGTTCTTAAATGGTTCAGAAAAGGCTAATTATGAGATATATGTATGTATACATACATATATATATATTGGAGAATTTTATCTATGTTTAAATCAAAAGAGAAAGAGATAGAGCATGTGTGAAATGTTAAAAGTTGGGGAATCTAGGTGAGAGAGATATGGGAATTCTTTGTTCTGTTTTTGCATACTTTTCTGTATTTGAAAATTTCAAAATAAATTATCCTAAAATATTTATTTAAAAAAAAATAAATGTAGTAAATACTTAATAATCAAATAGATTACTATTTCTACAATAAAACATATGAGGAGTCACATGAAATAGAATTAATAAAAACTGTAAATAGCTTTATGTCATAGCTTTATGTTAGTCCAAGCCTAATTTGGCCACCAAACGAGTTAAGGTTTTTAAAGTTTTTTAGATTTATGAATTGAGGATAAAGCTTGTTGGGTCTGTGTAAGGTATCTGAGGCCCAGATAAATAAGTTTTCCAATCTCACACAGGAAGTAACAGAACCAAGTCCAGAACCTAAGTCTCCTGATTCTCAATCCAGCAGTCCTTGGATGATAGCTGAATAACATTACTAAAGCAAGATAGGGACCTATGTGTTGAAATTCTCATGGTAGTTCATTCAGGAAAGTGTCTAATTTATAAAATTTCCCTTAGAGCTACATCATTGGTTTCAAGAGGGCATGATCTGTGTTGCAATTTCAAATGCATCCCAAAGAAATATAGAAAACCTTCTCTCTTCTCACTTGTTTCCTAGATAGTAGTATAAATACAGGAATGAGTAGATTCCTTCCTCTCTGCCTCTCATCCCCATCCCTAACTCTCTTACTCTGTAAGATTTCCTTCCTCTCTACAGGATTAGAGCACAGACTTGGACTTCAATCACAATTTTTTTCTAATGTGACTTACCAATCACTGACACTATCCCTAATGCCTAATGTGTTTTTAAAGTTTCAAATAGCTGTTGACTTGAACTGCTACGTAAGAAAATGGTCTTTCCTGCATCCTGTATTTTTGGATATAGTTAAGGCTAAATATTATTTAAACTGTCACAATTGCTTAAGTGGGTTTTCAGTAAGCTGCTTAAATCTTCTATCTCTTAAATTCTTGTTCTTTAAATCTTTGTAAAAGATGTAATAACCAAGAAGTGTTACAGTTTTGCTACTTAAACACTTACATGTTTAAAATAAGCTTATTTATGGCATTGCCTTAATTAACTTCTAATATAATTTGATTTATCTTGGGGCACATATATTCAAAGTCTTGTTTTAAATATAGTTCAAAAACTGTGGCCTGAACATAATTTTTTAAATAGCTGTGTCTCTTGGCTTCCAAAACTCCTTTTTTCCACTATTAGTCCTACGTATTGTTGGCCAAGTTAGTTAGTTATTTTCCTGTGTTTTCAGTTTACTAACTTAAGAGCGCTACATATAGATTTAAGGGTTTTTGTAGATTCTAAATGTGCACATTTTCAATCTATTATTCTAAATTTAGCCTTAACTGTTCTTATTTTACCTAATGTAACAGGTGTACATTTTCAGTACTGATCAGTAAATACAGTTTTTGAACACAGACAATTTATTAGTAGCTTGTCAGTATACCTTCACTTCTCAGCCTATATATCTTTAGTTTTTATATATTATGGCCAAAGACTGAATATCAACTGTTAGCACAGTAGGGAGCAAATAATATATTGATGACTTATGTTTCTGTCTGTCCTTCTAAATCTACTTTATTTAGTAAATACAATTGTAACTGCATTTCCAAAAGTGAACATTTTTAGTTTTCTATAATTTCATAATAGGTACCTGGGATCATAATATACTTACACACGTTAAGACAGGAGGGCTTTAAGTACTAATATTCTGAGACTTTAATTAAATAATTAGTCTTAGATTTAAATGTGTGTGTGTGTGTGTGTGTGGAGAGAGGGATAAGGGGTTATTGTTTAATTTAGAGTTTCAGTTTGGGATGATGAAAAAGTTCTGGAAATGGATAAATGGATAGTGGTAATGGTTGTACAACAGTGCGAATGTACTTAATGACACTGAAATGTACACTTAAAAATGTAAATTTTATTTTATGTATATTTTGCCACTATATTTAAAGTCTGATTTATAGTTTTGCATCTGTATGTGATTCTTCCTTGCCATAGACATTATCTAGCATTTAGTCTCTAAATATATGTTGTTTATTCATTTAATATATGATACATGCTTTTAATATGTTAGGTATAAATTCTGAGTATAAAAAATTCCTGAAAGTGATTTTTTTAATTGACCCAGCATTTTTTTAGCTATGTGACCTTGTGTAAGTTACTCAAACCCTCTAAACTTTAGTTTTCCTTTGTATAAAATAAAGATTATAATATCCATTCAAAAGGTTGTTACATGGAGTAGTCAATACAACATTTTTACTGGGAAAATGAATATTATTCATATAAAGCACTTAGCACACAATGAAATGCACAGAAAGCACTCAAGAAATATAGCTGCTAGCACTTTTTATTAAACAATGCAGATTAATTAACACACCCAAGTTACCTGCAATTCTTGCTTGTCTTTTGAGGGCTGCATGTATGGGCTGCATCTTATAGTCACTGCCTGAAGTCTCTTTGTTTACTTTGTTTACTTGACTTGCTAAACATGACACGTGCAAAGGATTCTATGACCCTATGTTTGGTCTCTTAGGACCCCTTTAGCCTCCTAGGTCTTGCACCAGTGGCTTAGTCAACAAGCTTGCTAAACAAGGGAAACAAAAAGAGAAGACAGGCATGAAAAGTGCTAGTATTTCTGGGGAACAACCTTTATTGCCCAGCTATCCCCAGAGAGCCTGAAACAGCCCTAACACCTCTCAGATTTAGATAGCCAGTTTATTGATACATCCTGTGGGACTTCTAGTTTTAAGCAATTACTATCGATCGAAGAGGTTAACCAGTGTTTTTCAAAGTAAAAATATGTTACTTTTAACACAATTTATATAATTATATCCTGCTTCATTTATTAAAGAATTTGAGACAGCTATCTAATTGCCATTTTTATTGAAATGCAAAATAACTAGACAAAAAGAACCTCAAAAATTTGTCTCTTCAGTTTCTTCTCTCGAGGCACCTTGTGTCTTGGCTGTGGTTATCCAGCTAGGTTATTCTAGAGCAAGGCTGTGATGATGTCTCTGGTGGTAAATGCTGGTTTATTTTTTGAGGAAATCAAGGCACTTTCTGACTGAAAAAGAATTAGTACAATTGTTTTTTTTCTCTTAGTTAATATGCCCTCTCCTAAAATAATTTTTAAATGGTTTAAAACTGAACACCAAGAACATGGAGGTAAACGGAAATGGTATAAAACAGCTAAATATAATTTTTTCACATATTTGTCCAAAAACTTAAAATTCAAAAATATATGTTTTCACATATTTAGCACTTGCAACTTAAGCTAACGCATACTTCTGAAATCTTATAGGAACAGTATTATAAAGCTTAATTATATTTTTATTGTGCATGCCATCTGTGCATTTGTTCCGCTTACAATAGTAATAGAGTATTCAAAAAAAAAACAATATATTTAGTTTGCAATGTAATCGTCTGATCACAAATGCATCAAGGCAAATTATCTCTTATCATTTCACATCCTGTTTTTATAGTGTAGGGTTTTGTATGTGTTTGAAAATAGAAAAACTTCTCAGCTACTAAAATACCATATGTAATTGATTTCAAACAGAAGACATAAAACTGCTGTTTTTATTTTTTGGAACAAATTCTAATTTAGGTGAAAGAAAACACTGTAATTGTTTAATATACAATAGAATATGAGTTAAAGATTATTCTATGTCTAAAAATTAAGACTTTGAAAGTCATCATATAAATGTACTAGATTTAAAAACTGTTACTGTACAAACTTGAAACATGCAAGCTCAGAATCTATTTGACATTTCAATAATTTCTTCAAAAAATATTATAAACATTAAAATTTTTCTGTAACTGTAGTATAGTTATTATCTCTCTTAATAAATGATAATGATGGTTATGTCTTATTTTTAAATTTTATTCTTTCAAAGGAAAAAATAGGCCACCATTATCAAAGCATCTAATAATTTCTCTAAAGCCAAGAAATATGTACTAATTTCTGTGATGTTTAAACGTCACAAATATTTGACATTCTGCATGTAAAATTTTCAAAATGATATATTTCAATATGTTACATAATATTTAACACCAATATATATACATGAAATAAACCTTATAATTCATTTTAGTAGGAATACTGTCTAATATCTTTGATATTCATCTGAAGTTATCAACTGGTCAAAGTCTTCATTTTACCAGGTGTAATCTGTTAAGAATATAAGCTTTTATATACAAAAATATTGAATCACTTTTTTATGTCATAAGTGTGAAAAATTTAATGGATTCACAGATGAATACTTCCCTTTATTCTAAAACAATGTATTATTTTATAATGTCTTCTATAATTCACATATGTCCATATAATTCCATGGTAAAAATTGATCAATTCTACTTTAATAGTTGAGGCTTTTTTCTTTAAATTATACTAACTCTGTAATAGTTTGTTATTGCTGCTGTACCAAATTAGCACAGATTTAATAACTTAAAATAACCCAAATTTATTATGTTATAGTTCTAATCAGAAGCCCAAAATCAGTCTCAGTAGACTAAAATTAAGGTATCAGCAAGGCTGGTTCCTTCTGAGGTCTTCTAGGGGAAAATCCACTTCTTGTCTATTTTAGTTCTAGAGACTGCCAGCATTCCTTACCTTAGGGATGCATCACTCCAGCTTTTGCTTCCTTCATCACATCTCCTTCTCTCTGACTTTGACAGTTCCACTGTCCTTTTATAAGGATTCTTGTGATTACATTGGGCCCAGGACAAACTCCCCATCTCAAGATCCTTAATTACATCTGAAAAGTCCCTTTAGCCATCTGTAACATAGTCACAGGCTCCAGAGATTAAGGACATGGACATCTTTGGAGGTACGCAAGGGCATTATCCAGCCTAACACATCACATATGGTTTTATTTTTTAATTTTAATTCCTTAAAATATCATTATTCTCTTTTACCACAAGACCTTTGCACTCACTTTGATTCTTTCTGGAATACTTTTTACATTTTCCCCCTGCCTAGATAATGCTCCCTGCAGCTCTAGAATAATCTCTCCCACAGAGAAACCATCCACCTCTCTGACTAAATTAATTTCTCCTTTTATATATTCTCAATGCACCGTGTACTTCTTCATGGTACTTATCAGTTTATTATTTTTATGTTTACTGTTATGATTCTTTAAAGTTTTTTACCCCAATTTACTTTATCAACTCTGTAAGAGTGAGTACCATGGGTTTGTCATTTTTTTCTCCTACCTTTGTATTCCCATTGCCTAGTCAGTAAATATTTGTGAAAAAGAATGAATAGTCTTACACATTTTGTGTCAGGTTTATTTCTAAATATTTTGTGAAGTTTTTTTTCTAACTATTGTGAATGGGATCCTTTCGTTTTGTCCTGTTTCATTACATTTTTGTATTGATGCTTAAATATTGATCTTGTATCCAGCCACTTTATTGATCCATATCATTAATGCTAATAATTACTTAGTTCAGTCTCTTGGATTTTATAGGTAGATGATCATATTATCTACAAATAATGATCATTTCTCTCTCCCTTTCTGATATTTACATTTTTTATTTCTTTTTATTATCCAATGTCATTGTCCAAGACTTGCAGTATATCATTAAATGTATTAAGATTCCTTCGGCTTTCTAGCTTATGAAGTTATTAATTGAATGTTTTTTCTGCTTTTAACTTTTGTCCTTCAGTCTTTTAACATAGTAATTTCCTGTTTTTATATTCAGATTGTCTACCCCCTCCCCCACCATTCTCTTTCCTCTCTTCTTCTGTAATGTCAATTACACAGATGTTAGTTTCTAAATCAAGTGTTCATCTTTTAACTTTTCTCTATATGATTTTTTTTGCCCTTTCGATTTATATTCTACGAGAATCCCTTTATCTTCCACTCACTAATTCCTTCCTCTGTTGGTTCTATTCGATTAGCCAATCGAAGTTATGTTTTGTGTTTTGTTTTGTTTTGTTGAAAGTTATATTCTTATTGTCTGTGTTTTCTAATTGGTTCTTTTTCTAACAGCCTCTCTTACCCAATTAAGAGAGGCTGCTAGAAAAGTCTTCTGCGTGCTTTATAAACTATTTCATTAGGTGTAAGTTCTGTTTGTTTAGTATCTATGGGTATTTAAATGTGACTGATTCTTGATTAGGCTCTTGTGTTTGTATTTCGATAAATATGGATCATGTATGGATCTATTTCTTAGTTGTCTTCTGAGAGTGAGTTTCCTCATGCCCTGGGAAATTTAATAGCTACCTGATGCGATTGTCCTAGTTCTTGAATTATATTTTTAAAGAACTTCTAAAATAAAAGAATTTCTATCAGTAATGTAGACTAGTGAGCCAATAGCTCCAGATTTTGTTCCTATATTCTCTTTGTTTTGATTAATTTATTTTCTGATTTCTCATTTATCTTAAAAGTGTCTTGATTCCTTCCTTTTCTGTTTCTTATGTTTAGTGTTAACTTCTGGACAGTTTCTTTCTTTATTCTTGAAAGACAACAGAGCCATTAAAGACTTCTATTTTATCTCAGATATTTCTCATATAAGCCTATGAAATGTAACTTTAATGTTTAAATTTAGATTTTAAAAGTTTAGCAGCATACAGTTCAAGGCATAATTTTAAAAACTAGTTGTCAGTTATCTACAAGTGTATTATCCACATTGCACTTTATCTGCATCAAATTTCAAGTTTTTATTGACAATGTCACATCATGTCTTTAACTAAGGACCTTTTTATATAGATATTATATGAGGTATCTAAAATAGTCAAACTCATAGAAGCAGAGAATAGAATGGTGGTTGCCAGGGGCTGGGGGTGGGTAGGAATGGGGAATTGTAGCTCAATGGGTATTACGTTTCTATTACGTAAGATGAGTATGTTCTATAAAATGGAGTAAAAATGAAAATAGCTACCTTGTTCTAAGGATAAAATGATAAAATACATGTGAATTGTTCAATATAAAAACTGGCACATCTTAAATACTCAATTTATGTTAGCCACAATGGTAAGTGTCATTGTTACTGCAGTCTAGTTTGGAAACAAGATTTATACGCAGGATAAGTCAAATATTATTTTAAAAGAATAATAGATTCAATTATTAGTTATTACTCTATATTAAGAATGCTATAGGAAATAAGCCTTCTCTGATCACACTTATAAATAACGTACATGCGCACACTCCCTCTGCAAGCTCTTTGTTGCCTTTCTTGTACTTATCACAATCTTTAACACTTGTTACTAACTTCTTTTCTGTTGTCCCTACCACACTGTAAACTCTTTTAGTGCAGGGACCACTAAAGAGTTATTCTTTTTCCTTTCTTGCATCCCCATCACCCTGATACAGAGTAGGCACTCAATAAATATTTGTTAAATATATGAATTAGATAGGAGATTATTGTTGGCCAGCATTAGCAGAGCAGAAGAGATTTGAAATACACCTTGAAAAATGAAAAGGATTTGAATGGACAGAGAGAGGCAAAAATGCATTTTGGGTTGGGGTTGAAGGAAGAATGATATGTTAATAGGCATGAAATAACTTGAAACACAATATGTAGACGTGGTGAGTAAGAATAGAGTCGTTTAATTTTAGCGAAAAAGAGACCATTGAAATAAACTTTTCACACCTTTTCACTTTACAGATAAAAATAAGTAAGTCTCAGATAGTGCCAGAATCAGGATGTCTTTTCTACACCATGAAACTAACAGAGATTACAGTATGATAGGGGAGACTAGAACCCATGACGTTAGGCTGTTAGTTCCATGAAAGAGGAATTAGATGGGGAGAAATTAGATAAGCAAGAAGTCTACTTAGGAAACAGTTGTGATAATCAAAGCCCAAAGTGATAAGGGAAACAAGAGGCAGAGGAAGAGAAGTCATATATTATGTTTTATTATGCTCTTTTAGATTGGATATGAATATTTATGGTTAGAGTAAATATGGGGCCAAGTAGAAATGGGGTGAAGGTATATATAACAAACACTCTGGTACACTATAACTCAAAGTCTATTATATTACACTTGAACCATACATAAAGATAAAAAGCAAAATGTACTTTATTTTTAGATATTCTTTATGAAAAAGTAAACAGGTTCCATAAAACCTGGGGATAATCAAAAACTTATCTGGGATACTTTGGAAATGAAGGCACTGTGTGTACTATGTGGTAAATGTTGGGTGCCCTCATAACAAATCATACACAGAATAGCCATAGACAAATAAACCTTTCAAAAGTGGGCTGACGGTTTCTGACAGCAGTATAAAGCCATCTTTCAGAGCCAGCAATTCAGTCAGGCCCATCTGAATCATTTCCTCTATAAATTGTCTTTATTGGAAATACAAGGAAAAGCACCAGTGAACTAATAATTATCTCCTCTTTGTCCTCAGAGTGGCCTAGGTTAGTAAAATGTCACCTTAAAATTAAGTTTATCTTTTTTTATCTACCTGAAATTATTCTGTTATTCTTTTCTTATAATATAGCACATATGTATGTGACCTGTTTTTCTTGTATACGTATGGATCCAGAAAGTCAATATGATGATAAAGACAAATATGTACCTCAGAATTATTTTAGACTCTCTATAATTTTTTAAATCAAATATTTTGAGCAAATTAACCATATTAGTCATTTAATAGACTGGTACAACTTTAGTCTTTTTATTATTTTCTTTCTCTTTGCTTTAATAAAAAAATTATATTACATAATGAATTAAATCATATGCCTACAAATTAAAAACTGGCTCATACTGCAACTTTGTATTAATGATGCAGCTGATGAAAATAAGTATCAATAACCTAAAGATGCATAGTACTAGGGACAAAGGTGGCATTTTACATTTTTATTAACACTTGTAATTTTCTCCTGCTTGATTTCTTTTAGGCCAAGCCCAATTTCTTCTAAACCATGGGTCAGTGAGCTCATGCCGATTCTCATATGAATGATGGGTTTGATTTTGCAAAGATATCACCAACTACCAATACCTAGATCTAGTTACCATCATTATGAACAACCTAGAATAGAAAAGTATGAATTTGAATGCATCATTGCCTTTAATTTTGCTAACTGGCAATCCTGGACACCATCAGAATTATGTGTATTTGTGAAACATTACATTTTTAAATGTTATTATTAATGTAGTAGCATAAATAGCATAAAACAAGCAAAATATTATTCTGTAATACATATTTATTACCTTTCCTTGGTAAACATCACAGGAAGAAAAAAACATTACACTTTAAATGGTAAAGTTTTATATTTAATAAACGATCTCTTACAACCAAATGAAAGTTTATGAACAACCAGGTTTCACCAGAATATGATACATATCTGCTTCAGTAGCTTTTCCACATCCACCCAAATGGAAACAATATTATATTAATAAATCATAAGAGGCTTCTATGAGCTTGATAAATATGTACATTTAAAATACAAGTTAGAACAGGATTTGTTTGAATACTTTAAATAAGTCTTTATCATACTATTCTAGTGATGTCAAATACAACTTTCATTTTTAAAAGATTTTAGTTAGAAATTTAATCTTTGAAAATATTAATAACAGCTTACAGCAGGTAAGCTATAAAATAACACTGGATGCTGTCTATTTAGTTTCTGGTTGAAAAAGCACAGCAGTACTTTAGTTCATTACCTTTGAAAAAAACAGTAACAAGATAATACAGCTGCCTCTGATTAAGATGTAAATTCTTTCTAATTAGAATGTAAATTCTTACATTTAAATGAAGACATCAATTGTCAGGATGCCATATGATATCTTATTCCACCTTGCCTGAATGAAGCCCTCACTGCTCATCTATGGCACTGAAATAGTTTTGCAATCTCTTTGTTCCCTGATTCTTGTAATATTCTCTCTTCATGTTCCCTTTTCACATTGCTTTTGTTTGTTTTCCCCCTTGCATCTGATATTGCTGTGCCTTGGGATTTTGCAGAAATTTGGAATGAAAATTGAGTTCAGTCAGTGCCAGTATTTGCTTGTGCCTCAATTACTTCTGCTGAATTTTCCTCAATGCAAATCAGGCAGGTTGCATAAAGTGGTGCATGTATTTGAAATAATTAATTTTCCGTAAAATGATGGATCAAGTCCAATCAACCTTCATGAAATCTAAATAATAGAATAGAGAATTAGAAATTAATTAACATTTTGTGTTGTTAATACTTTATAGTATAAACTAGCAATAGTGAGTTTTACTGTTGATTCTAACTTTTTCTTTATTAAATGTTGATGAAAACCTGCCTCAATCATTTCTTGCCAGGAATATGCTAACAAGGAATCTTGTATCAATAACACTGAAGCAAATGTTTCAAAGATTACATAAATTATTAACCAATAGTTAGATTATTCATGCTTTTCTTTTCTACTGAGCAATGGTCAAAGTTTGACCTTGAATAATGTACACCGACTTATAGAAATCTACTGTTATAATGGATAAAGCCATGAGCCTTTGAGCATAGCATCATACCTTTCTTTTACATCACGTTTCTTCATCCAAAAGAGGTATAACTTTAGAGGCAAACCAACTCATCCAACCTTACAGTGCTAGGGAGAGAGAAACCTAGAAATTGAAAGAATACTTTATAGATAGAAAGATACCTCTTGTAGTTTATTTTTAATGTTTTATTATAGAAAATTTCAAATATATACAAAAGTAGAGACTCATATAACGAACCCCTGTGTACCCATAAACTATCATCAATTATCAAGGAGCTAACAAGGAAGCAAAACATACAAACCTGAAATAGTGAATAACATGCAAATAATAGAGAATAATGTACAAATAGAATCTAAAATGCAATTAAAAAATATGAGTGCTATGGATACTTAGAGAAAATTAGTTTGTGCTGAATGGGCAGAGAAGAAGAGAAAGAACATTCCAGATGGAGTGGAGACACCATAAGAAAAGATTTAGCAATGAGCGGAATCTGCGATAATATAGAAGAGACTAGCATGCTTTGATCAGAAGTATCATGTTTGTATATAAAAGTAGTTATACTGAGGCATATGATACATCCACTTAACCTTGGTAAGATGGAGGATTTGAGAGGCAGGCAACACATTTTAGTTCTAATTAGCCAAAGTAGTATTTGGGGCTTCGGAGTGACAGCGTCAAAAATAGCTTCTCTTTGTCCAAACAAAAATCACATCTCTTGTAACTAAAACTCTTTCCTTATTCTTTGATCATTTTCACAAATAGAAAGACATTTCTAGTGACTAAAGAATAAATTGCAAAGAAAAATTTTATCTCTAACCCAGCTAATTAAAAACAAATGTTAGTAATAAATCTGTAATGATGAATTTCACTATATTGAATTTTACTTGACTGCTATACCTAGTATAATCAAGAGAAATATTACCGTTTTTATTTATACAGTCACTTGAATGTTGTTTAAAACCATAATATATTTGTTTTTGCACAATTCCAAATTGCGGTATTCTTTACACACAATATTAGTTTCTCATTGCTACTTAACAAATTACCACAAACTTAGTGACTTAAACAATACAAAATTATTTTCTTACAATTCTGGAGACCATAAATCCAAAAAGAATCTGATGGAGCTAAAGGGCTGGGTTCCTTCTGGAGGCTCTAGAGGAGAGCCATTTCTTTGCCTTCTCCAGGTTCTAGAAGCCACCTGCATTACTTTGCTTGTGACCCCATTTCTCCATCTCCAAAGCCAGCAACGTTGGGCTGAGTCCTTCTTAAGCTACCATCTCTCTGGTTCTCTCTGATACCTCTCTTTCACTTTTAAGGACCCTTGTGATTACATTGGGTCTACTGGGATAAACCTGGATAATCTCCTCTATTTTAAGGTCAACCATTCAGCAACATTAATTCCACCTGTAACTTTAATTCCCTTTTGTCAAGTACAGTAACATATTACAGGTTCTAGGAATTAGGATGTGGACATCTTTGAAAGACCATTATTTTGCCTACCTTACGTTGCTTTCATATCTGCTCCTTGGTAACTAACCACTTTGATAGACCATAGAAACAGAACTACTTCACTGGCTCAAAAAGGAGTTTTTTCTAATTTAAAATAAACTAACATTTATCATTTTAGCTGACTTCGAAGAAAACAAAAAGGATAAATTAGACTAAATACTATAAATCACAACAATTGCACAACCAAACATAAGCATTTTTCCAAAATTATATACTAAACTCAGTCATTGTTTGGACATGACCAAAAAATTGTGTTTCAAAAAAGAGAGTAGAAAGCTAGCATTTTTTGAGAACTTACTATGTGGCAGACACTATTATAAATATTTTAGAGACATTATTGCCTTTTAATTCTTAAAACCCCTATAGTTAGGTATATTTTCCTTCTTTAATGATAAGAGCTGAAGCTGGAAGACTTTAGGTAACTTCCCAAAAGACACAGTAAGTGATCGCAAAGTCTTCGTACTATATATCATGCTGAATTCTGTGAAATGTCAGTTTTATCTATGTATCGAGAAACATTTTTTTTCAGTATTGATTAAGATCAAGGAATTTAAAGTATTATGGAATCAACAAGCAAGTATGACACATAATCCCTGCCTTCAACGACTTGATAATCTAGTTACAAAAGTGAAGACAAAAACACATAGGGAGGTAGTGTAGAGTATTGTTTTAAGCATGGGTTCAGACAGCCTTAGGTTAGAATTCTTGCTCTTTTACTACTCAACCTTTTCCTCTATGTGAGCCTAGGTTTCCTTTCCTTCCTCATAGGGCTGTTACAGAGATTGACTATACATGAAATCACTAATCCCTGGATATGCCAGAAAGCAAGCACTCAGTAAACGTTAGCTGCTCTTATTGTAATAAAATTCTAATAGCACAAAGGCTGAGTTAATGATTAGCCAGTCAGGGGATATAGGGATTGAGTAGAAGAAAAGCTAATTGTCAGAGGAGTGATTTCATGTTAGATCTGCAGGTCTATACAAGGATTTTTTGTATAGGAACAAGGGAGCTATAAATATGACTGGCAGTATGGTGTAGCGGTTAAGTGAACTAACTCTGGTGGAGAATGCTGGTTTCCAATTCCATCTCTTTACTAATCTGTCTATACCTCAGTTTCCTCATTTGTAAAATGGAGATAACTACAGTAACTACATCATGGTCCTGTTGCAAGTATTAAGTGAATATGCAAATATGCTTAGAAGAATATCTAGCACATAATATCAGTGTTATTAGTATCGAAAATATACCTTGTGTGGCCTACCCTTAGTGACCTATCATAGTTGACATTGTACAAGGGTGTATCGTGTGCCTGCAATATACCTAGCTGTATGTTTTAGGTAATATAAGATGGCAAACACCCTTGCTTTCTCTAGACCTCCCCTACAAGGTGAGGAGACGAAACTGATGGTGGATGAAATAGAGACTAATTAAGTGTTAAAATGACTCCAAGTGCTTTAGGGATTCAGAGAAAGAAGAAATCATTATAGATCATATCACCTTACTAGAGAAAGTAGGACTTGAACTGCACTTGGAATAATGGGTGGAAATTTATGGACTGCTAAGATAATAATGGACAATTCTGAACATAAGAAACTGCCCCAAGCCTGGAGTCTCATTCATCTTTTGTCCGAACCTTCTCCTCAAATTGTTAAATAAGCAGCATCAAAGAAAGGAAAACGTGAATGAAGATGCCACAAATGCCATAAGCCCGTGGAATCTTAAATAAGTGCTTGTTCCATTGAAGGGATTTAAGAACAAGAGATGTCTGGTTAAAATTTAGAGGTTCCAGTAAGTTGGGTGGAAGAGAAATTTACATCCTATGTTCACTAACCTCCCACTGAAATTTAGTATTTTCTTAATTGTGAACATAATTAAGGTAACATCACAGTAACATTAGCAGTAGCCATGACCTTGTCATCAATAGAAATCACAGATTTTTTTTCATATAAAATTATAACTCTGCAGGTATCTCAAAATATCATTTATATTTATCTCCTTTAGCAAATATTAGGCCTACTGCTACTCTTGTTATTTAATAGTTAATAAAAAAGCACAGATATTACAATATCAGAGATGAGTTTATTATTTGATAACATTTCAATGTAACTTGTTTCCTTTGTAATCTGGTGTATTTTATTTTATACATTTAAAAGCATTATTCTGAAAAGGGGTTCATAGTTTTTACCACATTGACAAAAGAGTCCATGGCACTAGGGTAATGCTTCTGTTTATGGACCTGGGAATGTATTAGTTTTTTTTGGTAACCACATCCATAGTTGATTCATATTGAACTTATAGTCAGCTAAAATCCCCTTTTTAAACATGTTCATTTAGGCTACATTTATTCCATAATATAGGCAACTAGCATTACTGTTCAGCCAGTGGCTAGAACTGATTGACAAATATGAAATTCTTAGAGCAGCATTTTATAAATATTTCTACCTACTATACAACTTAATATTAGCTACCTAAAGTTATATCTTATAACATTTTTTCTATATGCAGATATATCTGCCAGACAAAAGTTACATATTATTTTTTCTATTTTTATTGAGAGATAATTGACTTTAACAAAGTATTAAAGTGTACAACATAATGATTTGATTTACATATATTGTGTGAAATTATTACCACAGTAAGTTAACCTTCATGACCTCACATAGTTACAAATTTTTTTCTTGTGATGAGACCTTTTAAGATTTACTCTCTTAGTAACTTTCAAACATACAATGCAGCATTGTTAACTGTAGTCACCATGCTATACAATACATCCCCAGAATTCATTTACCTTATAACTGGAAGTTTGTACCTTTTCACCACCTTCACCCCTGTCTCCCACCCTCCAGCCCCCACCTCTGGCAACCACCAATCTTTTCCCTGTTTCTCTTTTTTAGATACCACATATAAGTGACATCCTACAGTATTTGTCTTTCTCCATCTGACTTATTTCACCAAGCATAATGTCCTCAAGGTTCATCCATGTTATTGCAAATGGCAGGCTTTCTTTTTTTCTGGCTGTATGATATTAAGTTGTGTCTGTCAGTGTGTGTCTGTGTGTGTATATCGCATTTTCTTTATGCATTTATTTGTCAGTGTACACTTAGGATGTTTTCATGTCTTGGCTATTGTAAAAAAATGCTACAATGAACATGGATGTTCAGATATCTCTCAAGATAGTGAGTTTGTTTCCTTTGGATATATACCCAGAAATGGAAATGCTGAATCATATGGTAGTTCTATTTTTAATTTTTTGAGGGACCTCCACACTGTTTTCCATAATGGCTGTGCCAACTTACATTCCCACTGATAGTGCGCAAAAATTCCCATTTCTCTACCTCCTTACCAACACTTGTTATGCTTTTTTTGATGACAGCCATTCTAACAGGTGATATCTCATTGTGGTTTGGATTTGTATTTTCCTGAAGATTAGTGTGATATTGAGCACCTTTTCAGCTACCCATTGGTCATTTTTATGTCTTTGGGAAAATGTCTATTCAATTTCGCTGCCCATTTTTTAATTGGATTGCTTTTTTTTAACTATCGAGTTGTACGAGTTCTTCAAATATTTTGGATATTAACCCTTTATCAGACATGATTTACAGATATTTTCTCCTATTTTTTAGGTTTCATTTTCATTTGTTGATGGTTTCTTTTGCTGTGCAGAAGCTTCCTAGTTTGATATAGTCCCACTTGTTAATTTTGCTTTTGTTACCTTTGCTTTTCATGTCAAATCCAAAAAATTGTTGCCAAGACTGATGTCAAGATGGTTATCCCCTTTGTTTTCTTCTGGGAGTTTTGTGGTTTCAAGTCTTTAATTCATTTTGAGTTGATTTTTATATATGAGGTAAGATAGTGATCTGATTTCATTCTTTTGCATGTAGCTGTACCATTTATTGAAAAGGCTATCATTTCCTCATTGTATATTCTTGGTTCTTTTGTCAAAATTTAATTAACCATATATGAGTGAATTTATTTCTGGGCTCGTGATTCTGTTTCATTGATCTATGTGTCTTTTTATATGTCAATAATTACAATTTTGATTGCTATAGCTTTGTAATATAGTTTAAAATCATGAAGTGTGATGCCTCCAACATTATTCTTCTTTCTCAGAATTTCTTTGCCTATTCAGAGTCGTTTGTGGTTCCATACAAAGTTTAAGATTGTTCTATTTCCATGAAAAAAAGCCATTGGAATTTTGAATCTATAGATTGCTTCATGTAATATGGGCCTTTTAACAATATTCTTCCAATTCATGAGTACACAATATCTTTCTATGGATTTGTGTCTTCAGTTTTTTTCATCACTATCTTACAGTTGTCAGCGGACAGATCTTTCACCTCCTTGGTTAAATTTATTTTTAGATATTCATTTTGATGCAATTGTAAGTGGGATTATTTTCTTAATATCTTTTCTGGATAGTTTGTTCTTAATGTATAGATATGCAACTGATTTTTGTATATTGACTTCGTATCCTGCAACCTTACTGAATTTGTTTATTAGTTCTAACAGTTTTTGGTGGAGTCTTTAGGGTTTTTATGTATAGTATGATGTCATCTGCAAATAGAGACAGTTTTACCCCCTCTTTTCCAATTCAAAGGCCCTTTATTTCTTTTTCTTGCCTAATTGCTCTAGCTAGGATTTCTAGTAGTAGGCTGACTAAAAGTGGTAAGAGTGGACATCCTTGTTTTGTTTCTAATCTTAGAAGAAATGTTTTCAGCTTCTCACCATTGAGTATGATGATAGCTGTGGGCTTGTCATATATGGTCCTTATTATGTTGAAGCATGTTTCTTTCATACTTAGTTTGTTGAGAATTTTTATCATGAATGGATATTGAATTTTGTCAAGTGCTTTTTCTGCATCTACTGAAATGATCATATGATTTTTATTCTTCATTCTGTTAATGTGGTTTATCACATTGATTGATTTGTGAATGTTGAATCATCCTTGTGTCCCTGGAATAAATCTCTCTTGATCATAGTGTATGGTCATTTTAATGTATTTTCTATATGCAAATATATCTGCCAGATAAAAATTACGTATTTATTTTAAAAACAGAAGGGCTGTTCTGGTTATTATTGCTGTATAACAAACCTTAGTGATGTAAAACAATCATTTTAATACATCCAAGGCCTCTGTGGGTCAGGAATTTCAACAGGACACTACAGGCATGCTCCATTGATGTACTTTCTATGATGTCTACGTCCTGAGCTGCAAAGATTTGCTGGCTAAAGGTAGGAACCAACCAGGAGCATCTTCACTCACATATCTAGTGGTACATGCTGGCTGTCACCTGTGCATAGCCTTTTCATGTGACCTGTACTTCCTCACATGGTGGCTTCTTCTTACATGGCAACTTAAGGCTCCAAAAGTAAGTGTCTTAGAAAATAAGGTCGAAACCGCCTGTCTTTTAAGACCCATTATGGATCATCACATCTGCCATCCTCTTTTGATCAAAACAGCCACAAGGCCACCCAGGGGATAAGAATTAAACCTGCCACTTGATCACACTGTCCAAGGTCACATTGTACAAGAGCATGTAGAATGGTGATGCTGTGCAGTTATCTTTGGAAAATACAGTCTACACCTGTAAATAGGTGCAAAACTGTGGTAAAGTATTTGAACCCATGGTCTGCAGTGACGCCGATTTTGTGGAATGATTATAGATGAAACATCATTTGTCTAAATGACCAGATTTGAAGTTGAAGTTTATAATTATGTTATCTATTATTCTAGTCGTGAAATTTCTTATTTTATTAGGGTTGGGGGAAAGATCTGTGATCTTTTTCAATCTGTGTGTTTATTAGCAGAGCCACAAGTGTTATCTGACACATAAAAGAATGACATAGAGGAAAAAATGTTCCTTATTTTCTCCACCAAAAGTTTTAATGTATTTTAAAAAAACCATAGAGGTAAATTGTATAGTAAGTGAATTATATCACAATAAACCTTTTTTTAAAAAGAACCATAAACAAATGTTGAATTTTAGTTAATGATATGCATGAGAAGTGGTTAGAGATAAAGTGTACTGATGTCTGCAAGTTGCTTTGAAATTCACCAAAAACATCGCTTCTCAGCCTTTTGGCTAAGATCAAGTGAAATTCGCCAAAAATAAGATGAATTGATGGATGATAGATGTTTAGAGAGGTGATAAAGCAAGTATAGAAAAAGGATTAATTGTACACTTTAGGTGTTGTATATTCTCTAAAAAAAAAATCATCTTTTCTACATATTTGAAATTTTTCATAATATAATATTGGAGAAAATCAGAAGATTCCACTACACGATCACTAGAATGACCTTTAAAAAGTGAATTTCTTGGAATATTTTCTTCATTAAAAGTTCTGACAGTTTTTATGAAGTGACTACTACATCACCTATTTTTATTCAGGTAGTGGGATAATTACTTGGTAATGGAAAAAACAGAAGGAAAGAGTTAAGCACAAAACCTCAGCACAGTTCTGTGACTGCAAAGTCAGAAACCTTTGAGACAGTTATAATTAACACAGTTTTGCCACTGGGAAAACTAAAACTCTAAACTTACTGCCTACACAGAGTATGATCTCCATTTCAAACTGCTAAACTCCATTTCAGTCTGCCCTGCTAAAATCTTACACCTATTTTTTCTCTTTAGGCAATTACTTTTAATGGTTTTCCTTTTCTTTGACCTCAGCAATATGTTCCCTGTTTACATCATTCATGGAATCATGAAGGGTCACTATTGTCTGCCCAATCCCAAAATAGTTTGGCACTTTTTCAAATTGTTTTGCTTGAATTGTCCTGAAGTGGTAACCCGCTGACGCAGGCGTAAACTCCAGTCCTCTTGTGCTCTAGTCAGGCCAGAAAAAAAGATTTAAAAAAAAAGATAAAAGGAATGAAAGTGTCTTTCAGTTGCTAAGCAAAGGAGTACTTCACAAGGAATAGTTAAACTTTAGAATTTTTTAAGTCTTGTGGTAAAATTCGAACTCACCGAAACATTTATACCTTAGCTTAAAATAGTACTAACTAATCAATCGAAGTCATTCAACATTTAGCCGCTCTGTCAAATGCCCTCCCTAAGTGTCCACCAGCGATCGATACCAAATGTGGCATGCTGTGCAGAATCCCTACACTTAAGAAACATAAACAGCATAGCTAGGGAGAAAGTTGGAGAGGACACCAGGGCATGAGCAGATTCGCACTGCAAGATAAAGCAAAAAGAAAGTAAGTGCCAAGGACCAGATGGAATGAAATCATGTTCCCCTGGCTCTCTTGCCCAGCCTGAGAAGCCAGGCCAGGGGAGTTCGTGATCATGGTACAGGAATGGAGACTATCACTCAATGCTTAAGCCTCCCTGTCAGTCAAAATTGCTATTCAATATACTCTTTACTCCCTATTCTGTATTTAGTCTTGGATTTTTATCTGAAACCTGGAAGCTTTGGGAGCAGGCTCCTACTTTGTTCTGCTTAAGACTTCCAAATACATATTCAGGCTTTGTTTGCCCAATTTTGTTGTTTGCATGGTTGAATGCTGTCCCTGGAAAGATGTACTTGTGAGCTAGTGTGAAGTCAATGACTTGCCTTCAGCATCCATGAGGAAGTTCTGAAGTTTCCGTTTCAAGGCTTTGACATGGCAGCATGTGTAAGTGTACTCTGATGCCAATATGCCTTATGCCAGTAGGTTCCATTAGATCTTAGTGTGCAAGATTTTCTTTGTGGCTCTTAACCTGTTGCCATTAAAAGAAACGGAAAATTATAATATTATAGTCTGCAGCGTACCTAGTTGGCACAAATACAGTTAGTACTCTACCGCAACACTGCTTTTGGTTCATTAGAATTTTTAACCATGTTGGCATTTTTTAAAAATCTGTTTTCTAAAACCCTGCATTCAACTCCTGATTTTCCATTCAACCCATGATGATGCTTCCTGACTGCTCAGCTGGAATCTGGATTTGTCTTCTTCCATTCAGCACACTTTTGAACCAGTGGCAAGTCTTGTTGTGGGGAATATTGAGTAGCAAATTCTAATTTGGCAGCACCCTGGGGACATTAATCAATCAGAAAATATAAATGAGCAAATCATTTCTCAGATGAAATGGTTCTATTGAGAATAATATTGAAATGAAAACACCAAAATGTTGACCAAACTAAAAACATGTTTACAATCCATGTGATCCATGGTACTGTTGGTTTTATTTTTATGTGCTCTTATCAAGCTTGGCCTTTCAGCCTTTATAATTTAAATGATCATTCATAACTTATTAACTGTTCTAATGCTAAGTTCACCTTTACTGCTTGCTCCCTGACTAATATCAAAGCCCTCTCTATTGCCTTCCTCGCTTATATTCTGGTCATCATGCACATAGTATTTCAACTATTTAAATAACTGAGATGTTTCTCAGATAAAAAGCACACTTATCCAGGTTGGTCATTGCAAGTAAAAGAAGACCTCCCACAGGAAACTTTAAAAATATTATTTGTGTTTGTTTTTAGTGTTTATTCCTTTGTCCAAAGAGCTAATGATTAAATCTTGAGGATTCAGGCTAGAGGCAGTCCTTGATTTCTACTGCATGGATTGAAGGGTAATCTTGGAAATACCGAGCTGCTCTGAGCTTTTTAAATTAGAAAAAATATTAGAGTCATTGATGTTAAAATTCGTATCTGGTGTTCATGACTACCATTGCCCATATTCAGATAGTTGAATAACCTGTCTCTTGTGACTTCTCAGTCATAATGCCTAGTAAAAGTACCTATTTAAAAAGCTTTCTGTGGAAGAAAGTAAGCCTTACAGGCTACATAATTTGTGGGGCTCAGTGAAAATGAAAATGTGATGCCCCTTGTTCAAAAAAGAAATAGAAAAAGTGCCATTAAAGGCACTAAAATATGAAGCTTTTTCCCTTATTCCATGATCTCTCAACCTGTATTGGTGTTTTTTGTTTGTTCGTGTGTTTGTTTGTTTCGGTGCTAATTTAGGTCATGTTCTTTAAGGTACATGGATACTCTCAGAGCACAGACTCTCACAGGCCCCTGGGGGTCTCGCCCCCTGATTAGGAGCTATTAAGTGTCGGATTTCCTCTCCTGCCAGATACCAGACCAGTACTCTGTGCCTGGCTAGAGGCGGGAGAGTCAAACCAGGCATCTCCCCTTTCCATAGTCCCGCCACTCCAACCCACTGGGTGGGTATCGCAGCCTCCACAATGGAATGTGACAGGTACCTGGATCAGAGGTGGCAAGAAGCTTGCCCTTGCCCAGTGCCCAACAAATACTCTGAGGCCCTGCCAACCCTGGGCAGGACAGCTGTTTCCATGCCCCACCTCAAGATGCTGTAGGGTGCGTGATGCCATTGCTGACCCTTCTCACACCCATATTCAGGTTCTGATCAGGGACAGAGAGCAACAGCATTCACTGGGGAGGAAGGGCTGGCCAGTGAGAGCTGAAGCACCAGGGGATGGCAGAGCAGATAGTGGAGAACCCATCTTGACAGGCCCGGAGGAAGGGACCGCGCTGTAGCCAAGCCCCCTCTCTGCAGGTGCTCCATTGTACCATCAGACTTCACTTACAGAACACAAATTCAAAGATAAAATTTAAAATTTCAAGACATCAGTCACAGACCATTAAACCCCAAGCACAGGGCCCCTCCATGTGACACTCATAAAATTGCCTGCAGTCTAAATCCTATCTACCCATAAAATAATAAAATAATGGCTAACATCTGTTATGCCAGGCACTGTTCTAAGCACTCTGTTTTGTATGTATTTATTAATCCTCAGAAGAGCTTATGAAGTATATGCCATTTATTATCCCCATTTTACAGACGAAGTTACTTGGGTCCAAGGTCACTCTATAATGAAGGGAATGTTGAGGATTCAAACCAGGGCAGTCTGGCTTCCAAAAATCCTTATTGGAGAACTGAAAGAGGAGTGAATAGCTTAGGCATTCACTGAAAAAACAAATCACACTTAGGAACACTGTGCAATGTTGGAGGCTTTGTCTTAAAGAAAATTTCTGGAAGATAAAATCCTGCTTGATCGCAGGTACCTTGGGTACTCTCTGTTAACAGGCTGTTACCTTGATCTAGTTGGAGCATCAAAAGATACTATCAAATAAATGGGCTTCTCTATGAAGTGATGTCAGACAAATGGAGAGATTAAATAGAAAGCAGGGGGGATTTGTGGACACTGCTAGAATTGTACCATTTTAAAACCTTCCGTAGATGTCTACTCCAGCCTTCGCTCCCACATTGCCCTGCCCAAGGTTATGCAGCTAATTAGTGACAGGGCTGGGCCTCAAACCTCTCTGTCCTGGGCAAGGAAGTACAAAGAAAGTTACCGAGCATCTCTGTTATATTCTTGGTACATGCTTAGACCCTTCCCTGAGAAAGATACAGTGGGAAAAAAAAGAGTATGGGGCAGGGAGAAGGGAGACATCAACCAATATCTCCCCTGACGCTGACTTTATTTTCTTTTTGTCTCCCTTATTAAAGGGGATTTCATGTTTCTTGGTGTAAAAATACTAATGTTGACTGCAATCATTTCATCTTCGTCATAATTGCTATTATAAAATCACTGTTTAGATCGAAATTGCCATTAAAAAATTAAAAAATCTCACCTAATTATGATGGAGGAATTGCTGGGTCATCTTGTCTAACCTAATTCTCCGAAATAGGAGAATTCAGAGATATTATGCAGTATGGTTCATTGATGCCTATGTTTTCAAATTGCCAACAAATAGGGCCTAATAACTCTCAGCTTTATTTGTGGAGTTTGCAAGTAACCAGCCCAGAGGCCATGACTATTTCTCCTCCACTGACTGTCTTTTACTTTGGAGTATAATATGTCACCATAGAAAAATGGAATAAGAGCCAAGGCCAACCTGTTTATTTAACCAGTTTATTGAGGATTCTCAGCTCAGGAGCTATACAAATTAAACAGTTTTATTTGCTCTCATGATGGCTTTCAGCTGGCATTGTCAAATCTTTTCCTGTTACTTAAGTACACCTTTGTCATATCCAACAACTTTGGAGTCATTTGTTTACTAAAATTCAGTATTGTTTAAAACTTTTATCTCAAATGCAGTTTAAAATCTTTACCCAGTGCAATCATGAACTGGAATCCTCATTTTTTGAGTGGTCGAAGGGATTGGAGAGCAGAGTCCAGTCCTGAAGATGCTAGTTCTCTCTTGTCTTTGCAGAGCCAGGAAGAATCGAGTGGTAACAGGGCATGTGTTTCTTTACGCAGCTGGCCCTTCTTAGAGTTCTCTGTTGATGATAACTACTTCTCAGTACCTCGGAGGCAGGCATCCAAACGTTGGTCATCTCAAGGGCTAGAAATATGAGTTTTTCAGAGGGTCTGTAGGGTGTCCACACCATATTGTTTTCTGATGTCAGAGTATAACAGTTGTGTCACCTTCTCCCCTGAACACAGTGGCATGCCTCACCAACCTCTTGCTGGTAGATTTTCTTTACCAGTCAGGTCATCATCTTGGGTAGACACCAGCAAGCTGCCTGGGCCCCATTGCTGAGAACTCTCTTTAGGCCTCACTTAATCCCTATTGTTGTCAAGGATGCCAAGCAACAATAAAAGTACCACTCACCATACTATTATTTTCATATGTTGATAAAAGAAATAATTTTTGATGCAAAGTACTTAAGAAGTCCTTGGCACAAAGTAAAAAATAAACATTTATGCTTTTGCCCTTTCAAAAAAGGCTGAGATTCTAAGAGAAGGTTTAAAGAGGGAAGATGGTATATCAAATAGACTTTGATAAAACGGATAGGATTGAAAATATTTTAGCCAAAAGGAGCACATGAACAGAGGTTGGAATATGGAAAATTGGGGAGCAGATTTGGAGAAAGTGCATAAACTTTTTGGTAGCGGAAGAGCAAGATAAGATCAGAAAAAGGCTGGGGACATCAGATCAGGGAGTTATTGTGGACAGGGTTAAGGAATCTAAACCTGAGTGCAGTGGAAAGGCTTTTCAACAAAGAGAGTGACCTGTTGGAAATGGCAAATTTGGGAAAGTTGACTGTTCAGTGACATGCAGAATGAGGTAGAACAAAGAAGAAAGGAAACCAGAGAGGTAGTACTATAGCAATTTAAAAAGAACGAAATAAGGGGGTGGGATACAGGGAAGTATATGGAAAGGAGAATGTAAGTAATATTAGGATCATTTGTGATTTTTGATGACTAATCTTATAGGATAGGATATGCCAGCGTGTCCCGAATGCATGCAGCATGTCACTAATCCTGTCAGATGCACCAAGTGAACAAAGGATTCACTGGTCAAATAAGCTGAGGAAACTGCAAAATGTAGTCCCCGTTTAGAAATTCATAGTTAAAGTAACATACCAATCCTAAAGGAAAAAAATACACATAACTTTGTTTAGCCCAGTGTTTTCCAAAATTATTTGATCATAGAACCCCGTCTTGTGTAACTCCCATCATACAGAATCGGTTCCAGAAAACACACTTTGAGAACCACTGCACCATGTTGTATACTACTAATAGATTGAGGTGTCAATTTGTACATTAATAACGTATATTTCTTTAGCAGACATTAAAAAACAAAAGTATAATGTATGATGAACTCTGTTTCTGAGAAGAAAATAGTTCTTGGACTTCCTAGGCTTGAGCAATGTCTTTTGAAACTTGACCTTGTCTCATTCCAAATGAAATGTCTTTTTGTAGCACAAGATCAAGAACAAGTAGGTCCAATTTTATAATTTTAAAATAATTTCTGAGATTGACATTTGCAGCCTTAAGAACGTATATATCAGTATCTGTGTCCTCAGCTTTGGTCTCAAAGAAAAAGAGCTTTATTTTTAGTGTCCTTTACTTTCAAGTGAGCACATGTAAAGTCAGGGTTTTCTAGGAGGTGGGGGAGAATAACAAGAGGAGAGTTGTCTCATTCATTGTATTGTTACACGTAATAACTGCTAACTGAAATGTTGTTTGATTATGAAAATAAGGCAGTATTAATTACACTTTATACACAAAGAAATTTGAGACTAAATCTGGTACTTTGTTGGCTCGGGGAGCTGGTTTATGATAGAACCAGGACTTGAGCGAATCAGGTCTCATGTTCTTTCTGATAAAGAACTTTTATCCTTAAAGAATAAAAGATAAAATAACTCCTTTGACTGAGTGTCAAAAGGACTTTTCCTTTGTTTGTAAATTATTTCAGAATCCAAGGAGGCCTCGCCGCAAAAGCTACTGTGTTCTCATTTATTCTTCCACACGATTATTAATGTGTCAATGAATGTAGAGGATGTGTCTGTCTTGCTTTTCAATTTTCACAGTATCTACCAAAGAATATCAAAGACTGGTAAACTCTTACTCTCAAGGCAAGAATTATGCCCGATTGAATAACAAATAAACGGAGCCTCAGAAAGGTAGTGAGTTACCACAGTCATTGGTGGCAGGTTGAGGAGACACACATCTTAAATGTCTTCGCAGCACAAATATCATAGCACCAAACATTCAGAATAATTACTCCAAGTACATAGCTATTGAATAGCAGATTTGTTGACTGAGGAAATAAGTAGCATCTTACTCATATACCTTCGGTATAATTTTTCACTTAAAGAGGCTTACCTATCTCAAAAGTAATATTACCTGTTACTTTAAATCAAGCATAAACGATTGCTATCTTATTTTTTAAAGCTTATAAATAAAAGCTTTTAAAAGAAATAAGCTTTGCGTCCAACAATAGAAAAACGGGGAAATAGGTTTTTAAAGGCCCTTGCTTTATATCTTTAATAATGTTCAAATACTAGGTTAATAAAAAGGAAAATTTTTATTTTAGTCATTTGCTCAATATTACATATTTTTGATGTGTCATTTATAAAATCTATTTCAAATCAATTTGTTGTGGTTAGATTCATAGTTACTTTACATATCTGTTTATTCTGAAAAGTATTCTTAATAACAAAGAAGAATATGTAATCTGTTAAAAGGAAGGATGGGTTACCTCCAAGAATGAAACTAGCAATTAGGAGTAGGGAGGGGCACTTTTAGTTTTTGCTCTCTCTACATTTTATATTACCTTTTAGAGTATGTTAATTTATCATAAGCAATTTACTCTTATAACTTCAAAGTTCATAAAAATTGGTTTTAAAAAACGAAGGCATATAATTAACTTACTGGGCATTTGCACTTTATCAAAAAATTCAAACATACAGATACTGCTAAAAAAAAAAATTAAAAAAGAAAGCTTCTGTGTATCCATCACCTGATTGCGGTAAACATTAACATTTTCGGGAAGTACATTTTGTAAAAAAGTAAGTACCCGAAATTTGCCCTGTTGACCAGGAGTAAATGTGAGTTCGTAGGCTTTCCTGCCGCGGTCAGTATTGGTATAGAGAATGGCATATGCTGCAGCAGCCCTAAGTCTTGTGCCGCAGTACCCTGCTGCAAAACAGGTGCAGCCATTGGTTGCTGGGCAATGGAGAAAACAGCAAACCCAGCTCCCTTCACTTCTACATTTATTTATCTAGATTAATGATGTAGACCATCATAAACAAACAAGATATTTGTTATATAAATAGGATGGCTAATGCATTTCAGGAAATTTTAAGATTTTCCTTAGCGTTCATGTGTACTTTCAATGCTTTTAACCTGGAAAGAGATATATATTGTTTGGAAACCAAAATTAAAATTATATTGAAAGAGTACAATATGATTTCTTACCTCATGATAAATAGTACCATGAATCTTAGGAAGGTACACTGGGTTTTCTATTTGAATTGTTTTCTAACAAATAGAAAGAAGTTGCCGGTAATTTATTTATATTAAATCACAGAATAGTCTTAATAGTCTTAATCCTTTAGTGGAGAAAATCTCAAGTTATTCTTGGCCCTCATTCTCTACCAAAATTCAGAGGAAAATCAAATCCAAAAGAAAATGTTTTAACCAATAAAACAGTGTTTTAATTATAGCTCATTTTGAATGTGCTTGTTCATTTATAAGAATAAGAAAGTCATAAGTACAATATATTTCAAATGTTTTATAAGATAGGACATCTCCTGTCAATTGTAATGGCTCTACTACACCGTATTAACAGTCACTACAAAAGCTCCACTGTCTCTAAACAGATTGTTTCTGCAATTAGTATCTATGTACTAAGTTAGCAATAAAAATATATATGGGCCCATTTCCTCAGGCATTACCTCCAAAAAGTGTTGCAAAAATAAAATAAAATAATAGATAAATAACCATTTTAGGAGTGAAATGTGAATTGTCACAATCTATGAAAAAATGTCTATTAATAATAGTATACTGGAATACTGGAAATTAGATTTAAGATCTCAAAAGAAATATTTTCGTTATAATCTTCTACTCCTCTTTTATTGGATATCATAGTAATTTAGTGGAGCTTTAGAGCTTTCTATATACTTAACTGCTTCAGCTATATGATGTATTGACTCATTGACTAATATAATTCAAAAACTGACTACCAGCCTTGTACACTCAGTCAGTTCTATCAAACAGCCAGTCAGCTTAACCAAAATTATCAAATTGGTTATGAGGGTGTGTGACACAGCCTGAATGAGGGCTCTTACCAAAAATGTTTGTGTTTTCTTCTGCTTTGTCTACATAATTCAGCCACATTGATGGCAGCACGATTAGTTTGGCTGACACTTGTCTATCTTCAGATAGTTTAGTGGCCATTAATTGGTGAGATTATCTTTTTAAAAGGCCCATTTAAGAAAAGCCTGATAGTGACATCAGCAAGATGGCGCAATAGGAATCCCTAGACCCGTCCTTCCTCCTACAGAGACACTGGCTGAACAGCAATACTTTTGTGAGAAATCTAGAAACCAGTTAAGAGGCTTTTGCTTTCCAGTCAAGTTCAAAATTAGCCACATTGAAGCCAGGAGGAAAATTCATGGCATCCTCTTGCCATAGTCCCTCTTCTGGCATAGTGCCAGGCAACGGGGAGGACATTCCACCTCCCGTTTTCTCCCCAGGGAGAGAAAGAGAGGACTAGATTCTGCATCCTATGTTCTGACTTTGGGGGTGGGGGGAAGGGGGCACTACCTGAGAAGTGGGTTTCTGTCTCACCTGCCTCAGAGTGCTGATGGGACCATATATACATGACCATCCTACATTGAAATGCAGCTTTCAACTATTTGCTTCCAGGTTTATTTTCAAAAGTATGAAACTGGTATTTACTATGGATATCAGAGGAAATTTTTCTTTACTATGTTTTAGTACTTCCTAACTTTTTATTTGTGATTTCTTCTATCTTAGGGCTATTTCAGATGTGATTTTCTCCTGGAAAACACATATAGAAACTGTTTTCTTGACATGTACAGTATACTTTCAGTAGTTTCTCCAATCTTTCTAATCTGTCTAAGGTTATTAATAGTGACAAACTTCTTTAAGTAAAATCTAGTACTATTTATATTTAATAGTTTTTTTATTTTAGTAATAATGACTAATTTTACATAATTCTTGTTGAAATTTATGCTACACAACCATTATTTTAAAAGTGCAACCTATATAAGTTTTTAAAGAACAAGTTAAAAAATAACCAATAAAGTGAAACTCAAATACCACATGTGTATCTATAAATACCTTACATTATATTTATTGCTTGCTAAACTTCCTCCTCTTCATGCTCAAAACAAGCAAACTTGCCAGACCGCAAGCAAATCCATAGTTTTCATGACTATGATATTAACATTTCCATTTATTTTGAATGTATAATACATTATACCTTAATATTTACTCATAGAGTCCTCATTTCTTTAAGTATTCTACCACTACTTGAATTCTGAAAATGAAGAAAATTTCTCCTTGCAAATCCTTAGACATGCTTTACTCTCCAGCTTTAAAACAGTAAACAGTTGCCAAGACACGCTTTAAGATAGCCAATTTTATGCCCAGAGGATATAGAGTTGAAGAAATTATTTAGACATCATTCTAAAATTTGTGGTGAGTTATCTGATTTGACTCACTGACCTAAAGTTCACCAGACATTTTCCAGAGCTATAATTTATTTTCAGTTATGAGACCTTAATCAGTTATTGGGGAAAAGCTCTTTTTTTTACCCCTCTCAAGTTTTTCCAGTAACGCTTCCATGTACCATTAAACTATTGGCACATTTTACTCCCAGAGGATAGATTTTGTTTGGCATCCTGAGGAATTTTGATATATTTAAGAAGGTGAGAAGTACACATTGGCATCATTTAAACAACATAAGTCTAAACCCAAATTGGCTTTTACATGCCAAAGATGTGAAATGTGCCAACTGTTTAATAGTACACAATAACTGTTCAACTACATAAGTTGATTTCAGCAAAACAGTTTTGTGTGTGTTTTATCCTGAATCATTTAGATACAATTATGCCTTATGGTGCTTCAATAATAGAGGCAAGTTGTCCATGATTTTTACATAAGCAGATATGAATAATATTGAAATGTTAGTTATACTAGAGTTGAATAAAATATAAGAATATCACTTTAGTTCACAATGCTTCTTTACCAGCTTCTGTGCTGCCAACAAATGTGAAATAGGAAAATAAAATTTGAGGTTGATGATTGTAGATAGTGAACCTCTTACCTTCTTTTAATAAAATAAATGTGGACTTATGTGATTTGGGGAAACATATTACAGACTTTCATTTATTTTCAGACTTTTAAATATATATACTACTTGTTTTTGACTGGACTGACTTTTACATTGTGTGTAAAACATGTATATACACGTGGCATGTTGTGCAAGCCATGGTTGGAAAGATAAACATAGAAAGACACGGATATAATATGATCTTCTTTAAAGAACTCACAGTCAAATGGGGATGTCATGCAGACAGAAAGAACAGAAGTACCATAATGCAAAGCAGACAATGCTTGTGTTTTCATAGAGATAAAAAAAAAAAAAAAGCACAGCAAGAGAGTAAAAGAATTTGGGTTGTGGTACGGGCTGCATTAGAAAGGATGATCTGAGAGCCTTATGGAAGAAACTCATGTAAGTAGACTTTAAAGAATGATCTCCACAATAGGGGAAGCAGAGAGGAATACAAGCATAGAAGCCAGAGAGTGTGGAGCGGGAAAAGTGGAGGGGAAGAGGTTGAAATTACATTAAAAAGGTTAATTTCTCTCTGTTACCAAATCAAGGGAAAAGAACTAGATGGAATTTTATAAAATATGTAGGATACATTTGAGATGATCATAACATATTAATTTCATAGCCTACATAAAATTCACTTTGGGTAATCTGGGGTTACTCCAAAGAGATAGGAAGTCATCCTCCAGACCGCCAAAACTGAGGTACACTGAGAAGATTATGCGACTCCACTCTGAAATGACGTATCATTGGTATTAAGTCACCATGGGTAGAGAAAAGTAGTAGTAGTTTTAGATATGAATCTCAAATAAAAAATCACGAAAACAGGTGCTCTAAATTTGGCTGCTTCTCTCCTGGGCAACTCTCCGTAGCATGCTCCAGAGTGAGCAGCAGCAGAGATTGACTTATTTAACAATGATTAATGACTTTTGCAAGCAACCTACGAGCCAGGTAGTAGAAAGTAAAGTTGGAAGATAAGTAGAGTCAAGTCATGAAAGCCTTCTTTATATTTAGTGCCAAACAACTTTTCTACAAGACGAAGTGAATTAAGGCATAAAAATTATTACTTAAAATCATATTTGGACATTTCCAAAAAAAGGACTTTTCTTATAATATGCAAAACAGAATATTTTACAATTATAGATTACAATTCCTTTTGGAGATAAGCAGCTGAAGATAATTTTAGAACATCTTCTCAATGTTTTCTTTTTCTGCGGTGAGCAGATTCTTTAGTTCTGTTCCCTCGCGGTAGTAGTTAATATTATCTCTTTCTCTTATACACCTAAATAAATTCCTCTATAGCAACATAAACCTAGATCTTATAGCATAGATTTCTGGTTGACATTTACTTTAATGGACTCTGAACTACGAATATATTGGTGTCTTTTTTTCTTTCCCACACATCAGACTATCTCTATTACCCTCAGCGAACTTACAAATATAATAGGGCAGAAAAGTCTAGTAGATAAGAAACATTCATATATAATAAAGTATAAAATTACACAGAGTAGTCTATGATTATAGCTCAGCAAGGAGAGTCAATTAGGTCTAGAATAAGGAAGATTCTAGGACTCAGCCAAATCTTGAAATGTGGTAGATTAGGAAAACACTGAAAGAGCAAGGTCTTCTTGATAGAGAAAAGCATGAGTTTAAGGTCTGAATGCCAGTGGCACACATGGAAATGGCCTAGAAACTAGCCTGACTGAAGAAAATTTGTGTTGGGGAAAATAACCAATGGGATGATTCGTGGAATGCCTTGAAAACCGTAAAGGATATGGAGAGCCATTTTAGGTTCCTGGCAATATGCTAAAACCAACATATAATAAATGTCAGTATGGTAGAAGTATGCAAGACATGTTGGCAGAGGCAGAGAAAAGAGTCAGGAAGGTAGTTAATTTAAGTGTGAGGCTATGAAAGTGTCAAAAACTATATAGTAAAAGTGAGGAAGGAAAGAGACGCATCGAGTCTCTTGCAATAAATAATCAACAAGGCTTTGACACAGATTAGTTATAGAAGGAAGAAAAATATGCTAAAAATGCAGCTGTTATATATGGCCTTGTGTAGTCTTTGTCTTTTCTAAGACAGATTTCCCCCAGGTACCTGAATTTAAATTTTTTGTACATGTCCACTCAACTACTCAAATTACTTTCTCTATCAGTGACTTCTAATTCTAACAAGTGATCTTTAAAACATCGATTATTTAATTTATATTTATAATCTATCATGAGAATTTGGAGGCTTTTACATGTATTTAGACTAGGTCTCTGTGGAGCATGGGTAAAAAGAGGACAGGAGTTCTGGGTGAGAAAAGAAGGAAGGAGAAATACTTAAAAAAATAAATGCATAAATTTAACCGCACAGTAATTGCTGTATGGGAAAAAAAATCTAAATAATGCTTTCATTGAACGTTATCAGGGCCACTTCAGCTGAGAGATTTTCTTCTGTGAACTTCTATGAACCTTTATAACTTTTATAATATTGATGGAAGTACTTCCTGGAAGCGTATTGTTTGGTTGGTAGTTATTCTTCCACCTTTGCTGCAGCACTTCCAGGAAGGAGAAATGGGCTGGTGACGGAACTCTACCTCAGTGTGGGTAGCAGAGGCACCCAAGGGTTACAGTAAAGCCTTTTCGGAATCCAGAGAAACGCGAGGTCTTGCAGAGCCCTGAAACCTCCAACAAAGGAACTGCTTCCTTCTGAGGACATGGCTGACTCATTCTCACTCAAAAACATCTCTCTTCCCTGTCACCATGGTCTTTCCCTCAGGCTACCTGGGATGCAGTCATTGGTTTTTCAGAGTTCTTGATTGTCTTGCCTGGAGGTACATCCTGACCCAGATGGATGTGACATTTCGCCCTTGTCCTGATGCTCAGTTCACTTCCACGAGAAGTATTGGAGGTGTTTTGGTTTGTTTTTGTTTTGACATTTCCTTATTTCTGCCCAATACCTCCAAGTACTTAGAGTACTTTTCTGTACACTTTCTGATTTCTCCTTCTTGTCAGAATCTCTTTCCAATAGCACATTTCTTACAGGGCTCATTTAAATGTCTTCTGTGGTAAAAATGCAGGCCTTTGTCTTCATTCCCTGTGATTTCCCTGGTTTGTTCGGTTCTATGTCTACGTTAAATTCCCTGTATTCATTATTCACCTTTCCTTTCTCTGGCCTTTAGGCAGACATGCAGTCAACTGAAATATACAGAAAGAATATAACTTTTCTAAAGACCTCCACAGAGAGAATTCTTTATCCTCTAGTATTTAATATCTCATTTTCAGTATCTCTACATATAAACTATATAAAAATTTAAAGGCTGAAAGAATCTATGAAATCACCAAGTTCTGACTTTTTATTTGATGTAGAAGAAGGTTGAGTCTTAAAAAGGTATGTCCTAGTCACATCCTAAACCCTCCTCAACTCAGAGTAATATAAGCATTTTAAACGATGACTTTCTAACAAGTCTACTGGTGGAAATTGGCTTTGACACCTATTTGTAAAGCTGGCTCCAGCTATAGCCAAGAACAAAAACCAAAGCTCTTTTAAGGGCTTAATTTATTTCAAGCATTAATTAAGTTTCTACTCTAACAGTCTTCCAACTTCATGCCTAACAGTCTTCCAACTTCAAAATTAATTTCCAGCACTACATATAATCTTTCCACTGCCCGCCCCCCACTCCCCAATCAGTCATGTGTTCTCTCAGGTCTACATTTGGGAAAATCTGGGAGAGGGGAGGGAACTAAAACTCTAGTGTTAGGGAAGAGAAGCACAAGAAATGTAGCTGCTATTGATTCTATATGGTAGGGGATGGGAATGGCATAATCCCTGTCAGAAAAAGCTGAACTGGGAGGAAGAGGAGAAAGGCTGCCTACCCAGAGTTTTACAGTGAATGGACACTCAATGAATATTTTTTGAATGAGAAAAAGGAAATGAATCAATGAACCACAGACCTGAAGCTCTGTCTCCAGCATAGATAAGCCCCAGTAACCTCTTAGTTATCTCTTTCCATGATCCCAAAGAGATTTTGAAATCAAACAGGTCAAAAATTGAATCAGTCACCTTTCCACCCATCTCCTACCCTTCTACTGGTCCCTAGTTCAATGCCTACCATGAATCCAGCCACCTAAACCACTAACCTAGGTGTCATCCGCTCTCACTCAACTTCCCCTCTAGTCCTTTAACAAGTTCCATCAACTCTACCTTTACAATATCCCAGACATAATTGAAAGTCTTCCCACAAGAAAAAGATAACAAAATATAGTTTATCACAACTTCCAAGTAATCTTTTCATAAAAGCTGTGAACAGAGAAAGGGAAAGCTACTCAACATATGTCATAAAACTAGACAGGGATACTACAGAAAAAGAAAACTACAGATCAGTTTTACTAATGATCATAGGTACAAAAATCCTAAATAAAATACTGTCAAATAGAATTTGGCAGTTTATTCATTCTCTCTCTCTCTCTCTCTCATGCACATGCACACACCATTACTAAGTAGGGGGTCTCATATAAACAGGAATGGTTCAACATTGCAGTGTCGTTCTTGAGAAAGTTGAGCACTCATTCTTGGTAATTAAAAAAAATTTTTTTTCTAGAAAACAGCATAGAAGTTAATTTCTTATCTTGATAATTGATGATCATCAGAATCAAAGAGGAAACCTATTTTTAGTGATAAAAATTTAGAATTGTTTCTACTAAAGTCATAAATAAGAATGTCCACTCTCTCCAAGCCCATTTAACATTGTGACTATAGATGCTAACCATTTGAATATTATCCCCCCCAAAAAATGGAAAGGAAGTAAGTATCATTAGAACTGGCAAGGATAAGGCCGACTGTCCTTATTGTCAGATAATGCGACTGTTAACATCCAAGAGCATCCAGAAACTATTAGAAATTCAACACTGTTGCCAGATACAAGAGCTCAGACCTGCAACTTACCATCCATGTAACCTCGGTGATTACTTAGCCTAGCTACACTGCAGTTTACTCACCTGTAAAAGCATTGTTAAAAAGATTAAATGATTTAACCAATGTAAAGTGCCGGGTACCTTATAAGCATTATCAATGTATTAGCTATTATTATTATCACCATCAAATTAATATACTATATTCAGTTCCTTCTTATATACTAGATATATATACCTAATTAGAAATAATAATAATAATAAGTAATGATTATTATTCATCAGCTTGTGTTAGTCTGCTAATTAAAAAACCCACTCACTATAAAAGTCCTCATAGTAGCCTACAAGACCTGTTCGATCTTGCCCTCTCCTCTTTCTGTCCTCTTCTCCTACTCCTGTCCTTGCCCTCTTTACTTCAGGTGTGCTGACCACCTACTGTTCCTGGGGCACACCAGGCAATTTGACAGAGCATTGCTGTTCCCTCTGCCTGGAACATTGTTTGTCCATAGAACCAAATAGCTTATTCTCTTACTTCCTTTAGGCCTCAGATATCACCCCGTAGCAGTGGCTACTATTTAGTAAGTACCAGACCTAAAAAGCGCTTCATATTGTTTATTTATATGAGGGAAGAAAACTTTGTTTTGTTCACTGCTATATTTTTATTGCTAGAAATGGTGCCTGACCTATCAAAGAATTCAGTATTTGTTGGAAGAAAAGTAAAAAATCTACTAAGAGCTCATTTTTTGCCAGACATTGATCTAAATGCTTTTACACTTTAATCCTCACCACAAACCTTATTAAGGAGGTGCCATTACTATCCCCAATATCTGTTGAGAAAACTGAGGCCCTGAGAGGCTGAGTAATTTGGATCCTGGGATTACACAGCTGAGAAATTGCTCTTATGGCAACAGAAACTATAAGGCACCTGAGATTAACACTAACAAAAGATGTACATGATCTTTATTGGAGAAAAGTTTTAAAACTGTATTGAAGGCCTTTGTAAGACTTTTTAGATGGGCTGTTTATAGGTGGAAAGACTCAATATCATAAAAATGTAAAATTTAATGTAATTATAGCCAAATTCTTGATGGAGTTTTTCTTAGAATTTGACAAGCTGATCCTTACTTTAAATGGAAAAGCAAAGAGTCAGGAATAACTAAGACAGTTTTAAAGTAGAAGAATGCAGAATGTGACTTGTCCTACCAAATATCAAATCTCTTAAGGGCATAAAGAGGTAAAAGGTTATAATGGCACAGGGAGAGACAAATAAGCCAATAAGTGACAATAAAGAGCCTAGAAAAACAGACCCCCTCGTGTACAGAAAATTGGAAAATATTAGATGTGGCATTACAGAGAGTAAGGTGAGGAAGTACTAAGTATTCAATCATTGGTGCTGAGAAGAATTGTTAGTCTTATGGGAAAAAAAAGAAGTATTCCATTCTATACACAAAAAATAATTCCCAGTTAGTTTAAAAGATTAAATGTGAAAAGACAAGCTTTCAAACTTCTAGGGGAAAAATATGACAATAGTATTTGACCATATTATATTTTAAAACCCTTAATTAATGAAATGTACCATAAGAATTTGGAATATGCATCACCAACAAAAGATATGAGCATGTCATAAAAGAACGACTGAGTAGAAAAATGAGCATATTTAATTCACCAAAGAGGAAACATGAAAAACTGTTTAAGTTACTGGTAGCCAGGGAAAATGAAAATGAAAATAATGACTATCATGTCATACCTGTCAAATTGGCAGTTTTTAAAAATCTGGCAGTCAAGTCAGTTGGTAAGAATTTAGAGAAATAGGAGCTTTCATACAATGCTAATGGGATTATAAATTGGTACAACTTCTGAGAACAAATTGGCAGTGCCTTGTAATATTGATATTGTACAGATCTTTCGACCCAGAATTTCCACTTTAGAAAACTTTCAGCATGTGCACAAGAAAAAGAATAAAAGAATGTTAAATACAACATTTCTTGTAGGACAGAAAAATTGAAGGTAACATACATGTTTATCAATGGGAGAATGGGTAAATTAATTATATATATTCACACAATGGAATACTACTATAGAGCAGTTTAAAATAAATGAGCTAGAGCTACATGTATCAACATGGTAAATCTCTAAATCATAAATCTGTATGAAGTAAAACCAGTTATAAAATGATACATGCGTTATACCATTTATATAAAACTTTAAACTTATAAAATATACTTTATGTGTGTTTAAATACATATATGTATATAGTTATACATATATACATATATGTGTGTGTGTGTGTGTGTGTGTGTGTGTATATATATATATATATATATATATATATATATATATATAGTAGTAGTAATTAAAACTGTCCGTTGGAAAGATAAATGTCAGATTTATTTAGTGCTCATCTCTGGAGAGATATAGATTGGGGAGAGATACGCAAGGATCTTTACTATTTTTTTATTCTAAAACAAATGTGGCCAAATGTTAGAATGCGGAAAAGTTTAGTGATGAATATGTAGGTGTTTCATTTAATGTTATTTTCTGAGTTTTATGCATGCTTGGAATATTTCTGTATAAATGTACACATACGGCAAATCTAACCACTTCTGTAGCTATAGTCTTGACCCTAAGCCCCATTTTATCTTGCCCACCAAGCTACAACCACACTCATCTTACTGTTCCTTGCCGACCAAGTTTTCTTCCCTTAGCAATTTACACTTGCTGTACACTGTGCCTGAAAATCTCTTCCCAGGTCTTCTGTATTGCTCCTTCCTTCACTTCATTCAAGTCTCAGCTAGAATAACTTCCTCAGAGAGGCTTTTCTTAACCAACCTATCTTAGAAATACCCTCTCCTGAGCCTAAAGCAATGATACTTCGGTAACAATGGTGTACCTAGCACCAGACCTTGGTCTGTAAACACTGTTTTCCAGTAAGAGAACCAGGGCTCATAGAGTGCTTGATTCCAAGGCCAAGGGAAAATATAAGATGAGGCTGAACATCTTGGGCCAAAAAGCATTAAAAAAAAATGCTTTAGAAAAAAGATGAGACCATGTTGAAGGAACACAAGATCGAACCTGAAGGAGCTCCTAATGACCAAAGCTAAAACCATTTGAGCCACAAAATCAATAATGATAGTATTGATTTTTTAACTCATAGGATAAAATAAGTCCACACTGATATATAAATAATCCAATAAATTAATAAATGCAGAAGGAAAAAGGGAAATAGAAAACTGCCATTCGGCAAACATCACAATAATAAATGTCGCAGACTCATGGAGGAAGACATCAGATTGGTGGTTACCAGAGGGGAAGGTGGCTGGAGTGAGGACGAAATGGGTAAATAGGGTAAAATCATGTGGTGATGAAACTAGACTTTTGGTAGTGAGCACAACATAGTATAGACAGATGTCATATTGTACTATTATATATTGTACTGATGTAAACTTATATAATGTTGACTTATATAATGTTGGAAACCAGTGTTACCTGAGTAATATTATCAGGGTATAAATCTGATCATGTCACTTCCTATGATTAAAATCCTTCACTGACTCACCATTGCCTTCAGAATGAAAGCCTTCCGTGGGCTGGCCTCTGCCTGATTCTCATCTTCATCTTCGACTATTTCCTTGCACAAAGCATAAACTCCAGTCCACCAAACAACCCAGTCTGCTTGTCACACCCCTCTCTGACTTGGCATTTGCTGTTTGCTTTCTTCTGCTAAGACTCTGAGCACCTAAGTCTAACTTGCCCTTGAAATTCAGCTGGAGCAATATCTGCTCTTCAAAGACTTCCCTCGTCTGCTAAAGTCACTCAGTGACTTCAGCACCTTTATATTAACTCCTTTATGGAACTTTCTGGAGGAAAAAGTCTCCTTGTATCTCCAGCTAGCTTGTTGCCTGGTACATAGTACTTGTTCCATAAATGTTTGTTGAGAAAGGAAGGGAGAGAAGGAAAAAAGGAAAGTAGAATGGGAAGGATTTAAGTTATGTAAATATTAAGCAAATAAACTCTTCTCTAACTTTTCTCCTGTATTTCTATGACTTCAAGCTCTTACTTAATGTGTATAATTGATTTATTTTACCTGTTTCTCTGCTCGTCTTTTCTTATAGACGAAACATTAATATCAATTAACTGAAGAATATTAAAAAGCTGTTTACCTTGACGTAAACTATTCTGATAAAGATGGTATTGAGCCAGATTGAGACTTGTCTAATTTTAACCTTCAGAGAATCTATTCATCTGGTGAAATCTAGAAATAGCACCAAAAAAGTATGTTTAAAACAGTGCATGCCATCTTAAGGAATACAGAGAAATCAAAACATACTTTTCACTGATATGTTTCCTCTTTATAATATACTGAGAAGTTTAATTGGTGTTTATTTGCTATACCCAGAGTGTGGACAGCCTTGGAAGAGATTAAATAAATGAGCCCCTGAGTTTTGGGTATACTTTAGGATGCAGTGAAGAGAAATTTCTCAGAGAAGCCTAAAGCTAGTGAAAAAAGGAAGGTCCACGGTACATTTTTACCTCACTGAATTCTTTCCAACTCAGACTGCAGATTTTTTCACATCTACCATGCCAAGCACAGTATTTTTAGTAACAGTAATACAGAGCAGCAGCCTGTCGTTTGGAAGCTGACAAATAAGCATCCTGTTCCTCTTACACACAATATGCTACACATCTTTATTTCTTCTCGTCCTTACAGAAGCCCTTTAGCTTTCCATGTTTCTTTAAGAAGATGACAAGAAGTAGTGGTTAATAAGCTCTTGGGATTATTCAATATCCCTCTTCAGTGCTCATTTTCTGAAGTTGAAAACACTCATGCATGTGCATACACGCACACTAACTTTGTCAGGGGTGAAGTACTTCCAAATGCCACTTGAATGTGATTAAAAGAATCCTGGGCTTGATGACACAATATGCCAGGCCTAACAGTTTGCTCAAATTTGGTCTAAGAAAAAGAAATGTGTTGGTAAAATTCAGTGGCTCAGAGAAGTAGAAGTCAGCAGTTTATCGTATTTCTATAAAAATGTATGCTGGATATATCATTTTAAAACAAAAATGTAACAGAATTTTTTATTAGAATATATGGTAGAAAAGCATCTGTCACTTCTTTGGCTTTAGATGAGAAATCAAAGTCTATTTGACTTATTATTACTCTGACTTTCTAGTCTAGAGTGATGTTTTCCCTTCCTACTCATTATAGTTTTCTACAAAAGTTCAGAACACTATTAAGAAATTTTATGCTTAACATCATCGGTAAATTTTATGTTTAATTCCAAGTCATGCCATGGTTAATATTGTTATTTTACAATGTGGTTTTGAAAGTTCTTCCAATAAAACTTAAAGTTACCTAACTCAGTTGTCACCTTCTGATATCAGATGGTATTCAGAACCCCATCCTATGATTGAGTCTACTCCTAGATAAATTCCTTGAGGATTTATTATAACATCCAGCCTCTAATTTAATTTGTGAATCTCATGTTCATTCTTTGTCATACCAGTAGTAGAGTCTGTTTGAGTTGTATAGTAATATAGCTAAAAGGTTAATGGTAGTCGAAATCAAATAGAATTGTAGGAATTTAAGATTGTAAATCCAAGGTTTTGTGGATGGTAATTGCACTATGTGTCTCAACTAGACTAGACTATTTTGACCATGAAAGTTATCAGCCTAAAAAGTTCTCTGCTTTTGCTTTTTTTTTTTTTAAATCCAACACAAGTTTTATCAGGCAGTATGTGTCACAAGATATTGTGCAAGACCTCACCTCACACTAAAACATTTTAGATGAAACGATTAAGCTTTTATTTTCATTCTGTTGTTAATGATATGTTGACAAGGAGGTTGGGTCTTTTTAATATAAAAATAACATTTAAAGATCTTAAATAACAAGCCCATGTCATATTATATAATATATCTTGTCTTCTTATTGCTAGATATCAGCTTATAACTAACTTTAACTTATCATTCTGTTCAGTGAAAATTAATAAAATTGCTTAATATGATTTTATTTAAATAACTAGACATGTTGAAAAGTTAATCTTATATTCTGGTACCTATAAAACAAATATCAAAAAGAAGTTTTACCTAGTGTGCCCACATAATGCATTAATAATTCTCCCAAGTAATTTAAAAATCAAGAACTTCTTCCCCATTCATATTTTCCTGTGAAAGGGAAATTTGAGAATTTAAATTTTTAGTCTTTCCTTTGCTCTGAGGTGCTATGAATGTTTAATGTGTAATTCTACAGAAATCCTCTGCTTAAAAATAGTTGCTTCTAACCTGAATGACTAAAGCAGTTATATTAACATTAGCATTACCTTACGCGAGGGTAAGAAAAATGTATCATTTATAGATGTTCAAACTATCCTTTCATTTTTAAAAAGTTTTATCATAAATTTTTATCATAAAAAATGTCTGGAATAGGAATTTACTTTCCTTCTCCCAAACTACCAAAAATGAATAATTCTAGTACTATGTAAACCTTATCTTCTTATAAACCACTGCTAAGTACAAAACAGCCTATTGCTTTGTTTTTATTAATGCTTATTTTCATGCACCAGTAACATTGTTTTTTTCTGTAATAATGTCATACCTTTTTCAAGTATTTGCTAATTACCAACTTGAGTCGTTTGTATTCATCAGCCTCAGTGCTTGTATTAAGTCATCAGAAACATTGATGAGCTTGACTGCCACCTTTTTTGGGATGAACTATATATCACCTAAACTCCCAGCAAATTACACAGTAGCTTCTCTAGTGCTCGGGAAATTGAAGCCTGCCCTGGCTACATGGACACTGGAAAAACTAAAGTTTTGGCTAAGCAATATCTTTGACCCGCTTTTTTCAACTTTGAAAACACACATGTCACCACATTAAATGTAACATTGATATTCTAGACCCAAAAGGGGCTATTCCTTTTTCCTATGAGTTTTGTGATCTTTTCAGGATGTCTCTCTTCCTTGAAAGAAAATTATTGTAAGCTCCAGCTTAATAGATTGGATTATGTCTTGCCACTCTCACTTTATCTA
>NW_024340696.1:9106670-9131847 GCF_902729225.1 Pteropus medius
CACATGTAATAGCACTTATCAAATACTATTACTTAGTACTACCTGTGTGTTAACTTAAGTTTGGAGCCAGCGAAATAATATACCACCTCTATCTGACCATGAAGAGTGAAGAAAATCACTGCTATAATTGATACCTTTTGTTCATTATGGAAAGTTTTTATACAGTCAAGTATTGAGAAAGCCGCATTTCATTTTGTCAAACCAAAAACATACTACCTAACGGCCTTTGTATAATAGCTAATGCAACATGGCAAAAATAATAGCATAGCCCTCAATATACGCTGAACTTATGAAAGAAGTTAGGAACGGTTTGGCAAAGACGAAATATACAGTTAATTTTTGTATAATTTTCTTTTCATTCACATTCACACCAGGTAGACTTTGTCAAATACCTATAGTAAAGAAGAACTTGTTCATGCATGCAGAACAAAATAAAATAAGATTAAAAGCTCCAGGAAATCAGCCTGCTTCAAAAAACCATTAAAGTGTGCCTATCCCCCAAGCTTTACAAATGTGCTAATTGTCGTGTTTCAGTCATGTAAATATGTCTCAGCATAAAGTAAGCAAGATTTCCTGTTATAGAAGCACGGCGCTCTCTCTGGGGTGGGGGGGTGGGGTGAGGGGAGGGACGAAGAGGACTAAATAACACACTGTAATGAAACCTGCCTTTGGGCAGCACATGCCTCAGCTCTGAATGCCCAGAAATACTTCGCAGACGCTCTAGGCTGCCTAGCAATGGAGATGTCTAATTCTGGCTAGCTTGACAAAGTAAATACAACTATTGAACATAAGGCAGCTCCTAATAAAAAAACAACAATCCCCCCCTTGTAAACACCTACATTTGGCCCCATTAAAAATTCTTTCTTCATACCCAGGAACTAGCAGACCCTTAAATGTGGGGGTCTCTAAGTAACTAAAGAGGAGCTGGGAGATTTAATGCTGTCAGGATGTTTTACATCGCTGTTTCCACCGAGCACTTCATACCCCATCTCAGGGCTTTGTGGGGTAATGTTCTGCATACACTGTAGGGCATTATGCAAGCAAACACATTGGCCTTTATGCTCTCAGGACTCATTCGTGAACAGCCAAAAGGAATCAATATATTTTCATATATATGCTATACTTACATACAAAATATATATATGATTGCCACATTTCTAACAGGAGTGTTCATCAAAAGCTGCCAGTTTTTGAAAACTATTTAGTGGACTGACATTAATAACATTTAATTAAGAACATCTCCTGATTTCTGCTTTTTTACGTCTCAGAACTCATCTATTTCATAAGCTATGTATCAGTCAGACCTCTGCCACTCCCTAAATTGAATAGTGGATCTGCTGTAGTTCTAAAAATCACCAGGATTTAGGGATCAACACACACATTTATCTGCTAACAGTTTACTTACTGAGTAGGAGGCTTCAGATTACAGTAAGGAGCAAACATTAGTTGGAATCGTAGTAGACAAAAACAAAGAGATTGTTGCTTTTTGTCACCTCTAGAGTAGTTTCCATATGCTTTAAAAGAGAAGGGATAAAAAGGAATTCTCATATAATTAGTAGTTTGAATTTATTTCTCAAAGAAGTCTGTTTTTTTTCAAGCTCAACATTCAGATCTAAGAACACTGTACGTTTCTAAAATATCTCACTAATCTTAAGTCACCTGAGAGTGAGTACCCAAAATATTGCTCCTAAAATGTTTCCTCACGTGTATCGGGTAGAAACGGGGCTTCATGGACAAAGCAGGCTCCAAGAGCCTATCGAAATGACAGTCCATCCACAGAGACCCCTGTCTTCTCCCATTTACTGCTGTGGCAGCAGTAGGCCCTAGATCTCAAGCATCTCTCAGCTTGGCCCTGCTGAAGCTTAATTCAAATTCTACACACTCTGGAGCTTATATGCTCCTGCCTGCATTGTGTGTACCAGAGCCATACAAGCCTTGGGTTAAGCAGCAGTTGGAAACCAGTAAAACGGTTGCCTGAGTGAGAAGCCCTGCTACGCAATTAAGGAAAGATGAATGGAAGGGAGTCACTTGGGGAGATATGAAGAGTCTCATTTAGGCAATGGAGCACAGTCAGGGGATCACAGGGATGGTGGTATCCATGTGTGACTTATCCATCCCATTCCTTTATCCCAGAGAAGAGGCTAATCGGGGCAGGGGAAAGACATCTTTCAGCGTTGTTACTGTCCAAATTTAGGTAACAATTTAAATCACCTTATTTCAACTGTTACCATGATTTTATTTCAGTCCCGTTCATGTTAGAACATTAATGAGACTAAAATGTGCAAAAGAACAAAGGAGAAAACAAAAGAAAAAGATACTGCCTGTAGTTTGTGTTGAAGGTATAACCATTTTAAGCAAAGTTCTCCAAGAATAATCTAGTTTGTTCTCTGTTGATGTGCGAAATAAGGGAGGAAAATAACATGACCCTCCTGCGTCTTAAATGTCTGAAAGTTCAGGAGCAGTGGGACCAAAACATGGTGGCGTTCTTATCACTCTGTAATCGAAAATATTCCGATTCATATTTTAAGAGGATTAAACTCAGCAAACCATCCCCACAAAGAGTACCGCCGGCTTCTCCTTGAACATTTCACACAGGGCTCAACCCCCTCAACCGAGATCTTCCTGTTCGGGTGGGTGTGAGATTGAGAACCCCCAACTCCCCACAGGAGAAGCATAGGAGTAGGGGGATGCTGTGGCTCACTTAGTAGAGAGAAAGTTTCTTCTTAATCAGAAGAAACAGAATCTAGAACAGCCACTTTTTGTAAAGTTCTGTCCTTAAAGAATATACATGTTTGCAACACCTGTTTTTTCTATTATCGAAAATATCCATGTATGGATTTGTAAGGACATGCGTGAGATAGCTCTCATAGTCAAAGAAATACGTTTACCTCCCTCCCTTGCTACCCTTTGCTCTAAGAACTGAACCCAAGTCACTTGCCACCGTTTACAAACCCCACACGATCTCACACCTACCTACCAAGCCAAACGTCTCATAACAATTCCCTGTTTGTTGACTGACTAGTTCAGAAAAATTGAATTTTTTCCTGTCTTTCAAACACGCCAAACTTACTCCTGCCTTGAGCCTTTTGCATTTTATTACCTTTTCCTGGAGACTTCTTTTTCCAGGTCTTCATAGGTCCCTTCTCAAATTTAGTTTCTAGCTCAAATGTACTCTCCAGAAAGATGTACCCCCTTTTCAAGTAGCACCCCCAGCCAATCTCAAATCATCATGTTTCACTTTCTTAAAAGCACCTCTCACCATCTGAATTATCTTCTTCATTTGTTTGCTTTCCTGTATGTTAGCCGTCTCGAGTCATGTCTATATATTCTATATATTGTCCCTTTCTGAAGTTGTAAGTTCTTCGAAAGCAGGGATCTTGTCTGTCTTGTTCACTGTTTTATTTCTAGTGCTTAGAAAAGTTCTGGCACTTAGAGTAATGACTAAGAATGTGGGCTTCGAAGCCGGACTGCCTGAGTTCAAATTCCATTCCCATGTCCTGAAGTTTGCAACGTCGCTTCCGCTTTTTTCAGACTTGGTCACATGGTCCGCAACTAGCTGGAAGGGAAGCGTGGAAACAAAGCCTTCATGTATGCAGGGGTTCCTCTACTAAAGGGAAAAGAGAGAGTAGATATTGGAGGATAATTATCTGTCTCTGTCATAGTCCACAACCCTTTGGAACCCAAATATCCATGCACACCCTTCTTCCCACACACTTACCTCCTCTTCAGGGGTGAGTGGGGATTCCTACTGGCTAGAAACTGCAAAAATTCTCTGCCCTGGCAGTAGAGGACTTGAGCCCTGATTGTAGCCCCAGTTCTGCTCTCTGAAAGGAACTCCCTTATTCGTTATGCTCTGTGTCCACTGTTCCTGCAACAGTGCTTGCCAACTGCAGTAGTCATCAGGAAGACAGCTCCTGCCTCTGTTCCACTTTCTGAATCTAGTACAGATACAACTAATTAGATACACCTGATTCACACCTATGACCAGCGGGCAGGCGCATCACATGCAGTTGGAATGGATGCTTGTCCACCACAACTGTTACATTGTAAGGTTTGAGTCTTATTTTCTGGTTTCTCTATTCTACCCATAGCCCTCTCTTTCATCTTCTTAGTAACTAGCTTGAAGCCACCTAAAATAATCAACTTGAGAGAGAAGGCAATACCCTTAATCTGACTTTTGTCTCGAAGCTGCCTCTCGTTTTCGGGGTAGCCTGTTAGCCAGGGTATTTCACCAAGGCTTGGGAGCACAGACATCTCCTGTGAGGGCTGCCTGCTTCAGTTTGCAGATGCGGGAGCAGTTGGGTTTTCCAGCCCTCCGAAGCCTCGGATTACCAAGCCTTTCGTCAGCGTAGATCATGGGCTGCACGCAGAGCCTCTCCTTTACCAGAGCCGTAGTCCCTTCTGCCTCTTCTTCCAAATCCTATAGCTCTAGCCTAAGTTCATTTTTCTTTTATAAATAACTTGGCTGAAAGTAGCAAGAAGCAACTAATACACCAATATTTTGAATTTCTCTGATGTTTTGCCTAGAGCCATTGTTTAGGAGGTATAATAATATCTATCTTCCAAGTGATCACAGGCATAACAAGGGTCACCAGCTTTCCAATCTGCAATATCTGACTTTACCGCCCACCTTCCAACCACTAAGCCAACACATATTTAGATCACAGAACTGGAGTGCTCCATTTTTCAGGTACCAAGTTCTGTATAAAAAGGATATAGGTTTAGGCTGTTATTACAGGAACCCAAAAATGCAGTGGCATAAATAATACAGAAGTTCATATATCTCTTACATAAGAGCCCAGTTTGGAGACCCAGGACTCCTTTGGTGACCAGGTGGTGTCAGGAGACCCTAGACTAATTTTATCATTTGCTACACCCAAGGAGGGTGTAGCTTCCACTGGATCGTCCAGGGTGGCTGTTTCAGCACCGACCCTCAAGTCCACATTTCAGCAAGTGGGAAGATAGAAGTTGGGCTCATCCCTAACACTTGTGGAGCCCAAAGTAAAAATGCAAATAAAAGATATGCCTAAATATTTTTTAAGTTATTAAGCCAACAAACCATTAAATATGCTTTATCTTCCTTCCTTCCTAGAAAGCCAAATTTAAGTTTAGGATCAGGGAAATTTGAGTTTAGGATCGGGGTTCCACTTCAGAATGTAGAGACACAGGGAGAATTGGCCTGCAGCCCACCTCCTTTCTCTTCCCGCCCTTGCCTCCTTCCCCCACACGGGGCCGAGCACCGTTTGGGGATACCCAGCCCGCACAACCAAACCTCATCTACACACTACACAAACAACAGTCCCTTGGCTACTCCTAGAGCCCCAAGCTGTGCACACAGACAACACTTTTGGGTGGTGAACCTGGGGGAGAGACCCACGCAGGCTTTGTGGCCACGTGGACAGGGAGTTCTGAGGTTCTGAATATCCCAGAGTGTGTCCTATAAAGAAGAGTACAAGCTCTGAATGGGTGCATCCCCATCACCCTGAAATTCCTCACTCCACGAGGTGGGGTGGATCAGGACGCGGGCAGGGGAACCTCTTGCTGAGATTTTATAGCGATTCTAAGGGAAAGGCGAAGTAAATGACACTTTCCCCTCTTTAAAGATCTGATCCTAAACTTAACCATAGCATTTATGCTCACGACGAAGTAACCAGAACTTAGTCACTTAGCCTCATCTGTTGGCAAGGGAAGCTGAGAAATGTGGCCTTTATTATAGGAGGCCATGTGTCCCACTGATGCTCAGAGATTCTTTTACTCGTTGCAGAGGAAGAAAATAGATTTTGAGAATAAGCTAGCAATCTCTGCCACAGCCTTTTCACAAATCACACTTTTGTTTAGACAAGCAAGTTCTTCACAATCTGCTTTCAGAGAGGTGAGTTTGGAGGCAAGACAATACTGTCAGTTATAATTGACGGTCAAAATAATTGCACACCTGAGCATTTTCCATGGGCAGCGCTGAAATTTTGTCTAATTTTCAGATCAGTCAGAAAGAACCAAGTGAATTTTTCTCAATTCAAAGGGTGTAGTGTTGTTATGACATTCAGGAAAAACAATTTTAATCTTAAACCTTGGGAATAAATTGAGTCTTAAACAAACAAACAAAAACTAAAACTTAAAACCTAACCATGTTTGGCAGAATTTTTTCCAGAAATTTTCAGCCACTACCAAATGTATACCTATCAACCCAAAATGAGCAAAAATTGGGTCTGGCATGGTTTCTCCTGGCCTATTCATAAGTGAGAGTAACACAAAATTCACTAAAGTTAGGCAGATGCATCTTCCTCATTACAAAATTTTAACCAGATATAGAAAAATCACAACACAATATTATGTTGTAATAATGTAGTGATTATGGAATAATATAAATGTAACAATGTAAAAATGTAACAATATAAAAATGTAATTACATAGTAGCATATAACAATTTTTTTATAAGTTGAAATGATACTCTAAAATCTTATCAAGAGATAACAGCAATACTGTGATGATGACTATATCAAGCCTGCTTCATCTGTCTCCTGCCCTCTATCCTCCTCCCTGTGCTGCTAGAAGGAAATCAGTCTTTCCACAAAGGAAAGAGAAATCTCTCTCTTTTTCTGTATAGAACCAGAGAGACTCTGAACACTACCTTAGCCCCCACCATCTGGGCTGTGGAGGCATCAGGTGTGCATTTCCTTGATTAGAAACTAAGATTGGAGCCCTGGTCAGTCAGCTTTAACTCACAGTAAATGTTTCTGGAAAGTAATCGTTTTGCTATGGCCCCTTTCAAAACTGTTTACAAGTTGTCTGCCAACATCCATTTGTTCCTTCTTCCATAGTAATGGATTTGTTAAACACTTTTACACATTTTAAAACATTTACTATTCTCCCTTGCAGCCAGGTGTGGCCATGTCTAAGTTCTAGACATGAGTGGAAGTAATGTGTCCAACTTCTGGATCTTGGTCACTTCTTCCCACCAGCTGAGAGAGAGCAAAAGCATCAGCCTTGGAGCCAGAGGTGGAAGCCCCCTGCTATTGATAGTACCCCAGTCCTTCCAGCTCAGAATTGCCTACTTCTGGACTATGAAGTGGGAGAGAAATAAACTTCTACCTTTTTTAAGCCATTTTTTGGAGGGTGTCAAAATGTCTCTATATTACTGCTACTTAACCTGTACTCTGATTCATTCCCTACCATTCAGAGCTGTGCTTCATAACACAGAATATGGCTACAGAAATCAGCAAAGCATCCTCCAGGCGAGGGCATCACACAGCTCTTGAAAGAATCTGGAATGGAATAGGATGGCGTGTCTTTTGTTAATTTGTTTCCTCCCTATTATGTAAAGAAAAGAAATTTAAAAAAAAAACAACTTGAGTTTTGAAGCTTCTTCTAACAGTTATTTTACTACTTTGTCAGCAGTGAAGACATGCAGTATTTAAAGAGTTTTAAAATAAGATGGACCCCAAATTACTCCTTAATACAGCTGTGCCTATCTTCACTGGTCCAGAAGCCAGGAATCTTACATGCTCCATTTTCACTACTTCCTTACTAGGTATGAGGGAAAATGTTTAGACATCTTTAATCTTCCCAGAAACAAAAACTGTGATTGCAGTTTCCTTTATATTTTTTTACAGAGCCACAGTAGAGGACAATGTATACTTAATACTCAGACCCGGCTTGGTGACTGAGACACACTGGCTAAGTCTAGTATTTTGTTGCTGTTGCTTATTATCTGTAGTTTGCTATATTCGTAGATTCATTTCCTTGCCCTAGTAAACTCATTAATTTTTATCTGTACCTTATGTGTTTTTTTGAGCCACCTCAAACCCTTTTTTGGAGCAAGAAGAGGTATAAATAAATTCGTGTAGTACTTGATAGTTCACAGAACATTTATGCATTTCATTTGAGCTTGACAACAGTCTTGCGAGGGGAGAATTTATTCCCCTGTGATAGAGGACACTGAGGTATCTTATCTGAGGTCACACTGAGAGTGAGTGACAGAAGGAGGTATCAAAACTTGTTGCTGATTGTCTCTGTGAAGGGACCAGTGTAGAACCTATATGTTCTAGATGTTTACAAATTTTAGTTTAAATTGGCTATGTTTCAAAGAAAAAAAAACTGTTAGGAAGTATTTTGAAATATTAACATCTATTTCTGTGATTGTGAGTAATGCAAAGTGTGACTTTTCAGGAAATGTCAGAAATTTCAAAAGGTTTAAAACAAATCTCTATTCATATGCTAATGGTTAAAATATACTACATCAATTGTTTTCAGAAAACAAAGAGTGACTGGTGGCTTGGTCTTGGCAAAATATGAAAAATATAAATTGGTGAAATATTTTAATGGGTGTTTACCTGCAATTTGTCTCAAATCCAGGTATAATCTAGATTCATTATCTTGCCCCTTCTGTCTGGGAACTGTGAGTGCTGAGCACAGGTCTGGCAGGCTGGGAGAAAAAGAATTAGGAAGGGAACTGTGGAGCCAGGAAATCCAATCTTATGGGTCTATAGGATCTGTTTAGATGGTGACTCAGGAGGAACAAAATATAGACAGTGTCTTAGCCCAAGAAAAAGAAAGAGGTATGCAGAGGAGGGAGAATCTCAAAGTCTAGCTGAGCTTGGTACCCTCTGGAGCCACAGAGCAAAGCACTTCTGCTGCTACTGCTTTGTTGTGACCCAGGACTTCCTATGGGCCTAAGGGTGCCTTTTGGCAGGAGCTCCCCTGATCTGCCAAAGTATTTTCCCATCCTCACATTTCCCCCACCTTGCGTCACTAGAGAAAAGAGACCCATTAATCCATAGGGATCACTGCAAATCACCTCGGCCCGCAGGAAACTGGAAGTTGTCACTCCTTTCCCTTTGCCTACATAAAAATCATCATTTTAGAGAATAGAGAAATAGGCATTAATAGAGAAAACAGGCAGCCAGTCAGCCAGATATGCAAGGCATCTCCTGCATCAGCAGTACGATCCCTTCCTCCCAGAATCTGAGAAAAGAAAATCAGGTGGAAAAATTTCAGCTCAAGATTCTAAATACATTTTGGGCCCATGCCTCGGGTCTAAAATGAGAAAGATGGATACCTTGATTTGGTTTACAAAGTTGAAAATAGTAAGTTTTTTTTTTCTAGTCTGATTTTCATTTAAACCATTATGCAATGAAACCTCAAGGTCTAGAAGTTTATATACCCCCAACAGCTTTGTAGCTTTAGTCTAAAGGAGGTCACCATGCTATGCAGAGAGTATTCTACAGCATATTTTTTTCAGAAGACAGATCTAGGGTACAGCAGCATCTGAACATTTACCTGTCAAGTGTGTAAGTGCTTTGGAAGCCTCAAAGGAACAGTCCCTGACACACCTGGCAAGCCTGGAACCTGATCTCCCCTTCTTCCTCCTATTTCACATTGCACTGACATGGTGCACAGGGGGAGGCTCAGGAAGGAAGAAAACAAAACCCACTGCTTGAGAATTTAGACGGCAAAGTAACCTCGTTCAAGTCATAATCAACAAAAGCTGGCAAAATCACACACAGATTCACATATTTCCAAGAGCCATCCTTCAGTTTTTTCAAGGACGTGAGTATGCAACTAGCCTTTGAAATGTAGCATTTGGTTAGATGCATTTAATCACGTCACCCAAAATCGCTGTGCTCAAAAGTTACACACAAATGGATACTTGACTTTCCTTCAAAGCCATTCAGCCTGAAAGATTTCCAAGCGCGTCACACGTCACATTTAGCTACCTTTGCTAGGAAGGGCTTTCAGCCAACTGGCTCACACTCATAGCCGAGAGAAGCAGAGGAAGAGAAATTTTTAGCAAATAGGTAAGCGTCTGAAATAAATTGTTTTATGCTAGTTCTGAACAAACTATACACTAGTTTTCTCATTTAGACTATCAGAGCAGTATAATCTTTCAACTAGATGCATCTTAAAGATGTATCAGTTCTACTGTGAAGCACATCACCATTTCTACATGTCAGAATCCAGTTCATTATCTAACACCTAGCCCATCTCCTACTCCCCTCCCCTGGCCATGACTTCTGCTTTGTCTCTGCCTTTCTTGCAGATGTGACTTGGAGTGCCCACTATGAGGGTCACCTGTGCGCTTGTCTTATTCATATTACTGGATTATAAGGAAAGGTGGAGTGTGGCAGGTGTTCTGTTCACATACCTCTCAGAAAAACTTGCTTCAAATAGATTCTAAATATTTGTTGATTCCAGTTGATTTCTTAAACAGCCTAATAACCATTTGACATCATCTGTATGAGGTCCCAACCAAAAGCACACACACGCATTTTTTAATGGTGAATTTTCTTTTTCAGTTAACCTTCAGATCATACATATCCTCGTCGTTTTTCCTTTGCTCATTAGCAGTAACTACAAGATCTTAAAGACACTTTAAATTAAAACAGACGTATAATTTTATGTCTCTTTCTCTCATGCTTTTTCACAAGAACGTTGATAGAATTAACACGCCAGAGACATTCATAACCTCAGACTTAAGAGTCATGCACGTCTTTTAGTTTCCTGAGCCTTTCATGTTTTCATTTCTGCCTGAAATCCTTCGTGGAAGAAACTAGAGTGTCAAGGAATGAATGAATTGTTTAAAACAGAGAAACAAATATGTCTTCATTAGAGCTTTTTTGTCATTCAAGAAATAGACATTTAACTACTTAACATGTGACAGACTGGGTGCTAAGGATACAAATGAATAATATACTTTATGAATATTCCTATTTGGATGCTTAAGATGTTCCTGACCTTTCCAACATCTTTGTTGATCATATATCTGTATAATAGTGTCTTTCATCCTAAATATATTTTCATTAAAAATAAGTACATACAGGCAAACTGAAATCAAGAAAGAATATTTTCATAAATTATTTTTAAAGGTTTAAAATATTTTGATCCTCTGTGCACAGCTTGTGTTTACATGACAAATAAGCCTTTTATCAGGAAGAAACTAGCCAGAACATATGCTGCGGATCACAATATTTAGACCAAAAAAAAAAAAAAAAAATGATTCTACCCTTTCTCATCTCAATTTTTTTCATTTTGAAGGGAATTTTCCAAATGAAGAGTTTCAGATAGGTTGTCTCCAGGTCAGTTCACCTCTGCAAGGCTTTGGTTAGTCATCAGTGGACAGCCTCATCCTGCGTACTTACCTGTAGCTTCCCACACCCACTTTGTGCTTTACACAATAGATATGTTCCTTTGAGTTTGGATTTTTATGAAACAAATCATGTGGGCCGGGAGCACTAATAGTTAAAGGAATTTGATAGCTATCCTTTTGAAAACCTAAAAAGTTCTTTTGCAATATGAATATTTCTCCCTGATTACAATAACTGTTCTGTAATTATGGTCAGTTACTGCTTAAATCAGCCTGCATCTGCTTAAATCAACTTGTATTTGCAGAAAAACAATTAGGATGGGGAGATGTTCAAAAAGCTACACTATCCTTTTGAAAAACATGACCCAACGTCATACCTACCAAGACCTGTAATAGCTGACTTATCTAAGTATATAAAAAATATTGACCTTTTTATTGGTATAATTTGTTTTCTTATGTCTATATTTTTTATGAAAATTGCAAGTTTCTAGAGAAAGTATAACCTTGCAATCAAATCATCTTCAAGTCAACTTAATAGACAAAGGAAAACAGGCATTGGCGGGAATCTATAATTGCTGAAAAGCAATATTCGATTGAAAAATAGCAGTTTGTAGCCCTGGCAAAAACAAAGCCAAAAAAACAACTCTGCCATTATGATGTAATTTTTTTTCAATTATGCATTTATTTATGCCTTTATATTTTTTTATTTCTACCTAAATAAGAAAAATCTTGATCCATTTAGGTTTAGACTCTGGAAATGTTCCACTAAGATTCCTGGTTCAGTTTACATAATGGCTATAATTTGTGAAATCTAGTACCACTGGGATGTGATTATATTGGGCTTCAGTCTGAAGAATTGTTTTAGTAGGAATTTTATATGCAAGACTAAATGCTGATCAACAGAGCATAATATTGTATCCTGAAGTGTGCTCATGAAAGCAAAATTAATTTTTTTTTCTTGTTTCTTTCCTTCTCCTGGAATCTTCTGCCATAGCGACTGCATTTGCCTCCAGACTTGTCAGACACAGCAAGCCGCTCAAGCAGACAGGATCTGGCAGAATCGGCCAAGCTGCTGGGCCCAGGCTGTGGCGTGATGGCCGGAGGCAAGAAGCACCTGGACTTCTAGCAATTCCTCCTTAGTTGCTGCCTGCAGAATTATATGACACTCTAATTATGATTGCTAATGGGCTTATGTAAATATTTTTCTTAATGATTTGACCCTCCAATTCTTTAAAAACACGGGATTGCAAAATGAGGCCACCATTCGTCATTTTTAAACCATCTTTTTTATACAGAAATAGTACAGCAGAAATACTTTCATTTAAAAATTTTGTTTTATGCTATGTCTAAAGAAAATAGGTAATTTTATTTTTGAATAAGAGCAAATAAAATGTCAGAAATTCAAGCTGCCTTACAGTGGTCATTAGTGTATGTGTGCTAAGGCACTTAGCTCATGGTAAAATACATGGCATAGCGGGTAGCATATAAAGCATTATGAAATTCAAAATTATATGTGAAAAACATATTTTCTCTTTATTTTTGAAAAAATCGCTTGCCACCAAAAAGGCTAAGGTTTTCAAAAGAATGAAAAATTTGTTAATATACGAAGACTATAATGAAATGAATTTGCATTTATGCATCCTGTTATTAAATTGATGAAGACAAAATAATATTTTGGGATTCAGACTCCATTAAAGATAATTAGTCTACTGTAGAAGTTAATAAATATAAAGAACTCGAATGATAGAATGCATACAAAAAGTTTATGGTCTTCTGTTTAGAAATCCTAAACAATTGAAGTCATCACTATGAAATTATGTCAACACACATAATTTAGGATTGAAATTCAAACTGACAGCTATGTTAATGCTAAGATACTAGGGGGGAAAAAAACATGTTTTGAGAGATTTTTACAGAACATAGGTCTGAGACAAAGTAAGAAACTGAAGCTAACCCAGATTTTCACTGCACCAGGTAAACCCTTTGTTAATTGTGAACATTGGATGGGTATGTACATTTATAACCATAGAAACATGTCTTTTGCGGTGTATAGCATACTGAGCTAGTTTTCATATAAAACACTAGTTTTTTTGAATCATAGTTCCATCTTCTCAAAGATTTTGACAAATAGTAGACAAAAAACAATTTCAAAAGTAACTTGCATATTTGTGTCAATTTTTTAAAAGCTGTTTAACATTCTTTAGGAGAACCTGAATTTCCAAAACACATTTTTGAAAATGTTAGAATATTTCGAAGCAGTTATAACTAACATTTTAAGCAGTTTGCTTTTAATATACCACAAATTACACTTTATTTGTTCTTGACAACATTGTAGAAAACAAAGACAAGGTTTTTAAACTGTCTAACCAATATGATGAATGTCAGTCACTTAAAAAAAAAACCCACTGTAGCATAAACACATACTGTATACAGCTTTTATTCAGAATTAGAATAATTGAATCAATGACAGTGATTTGCCAGGATGTCAAATCTCTCCATCATATCCTGTCACTACCAGTTTATTTTTTGTGATCAAAATCAAAAAGACAACTATTTTGTCACCTGCTATTTCATTAGTACTAAAAATCAGGTTTCTTCTTCTATTTTTTTAGAATGTCTGGTTTATTTTTTTCACTTCTTTTAATTCGAAAGACAAATTCTTCCCCATTTTCTTTTCAAAATAAAGTTTCAGAATTGATCTGTCAGTTAAAATTAAAGGGCTTTTATATTAAATACAGGTGCTTTTAAAATTTAAAGCAACTGCAAAAAAAAAATCAATTTAGTCCATAGATAATAAATAACGTGCAGGTACTCCACAAAAGCTTTGCTTTTTCTTTTGAAAGCATTATGAATAACCTGAATAAATTCAAATGAATATTTTAGTTGGGTTATTATTTTAATAACTCTAACCTTTTTCTTACCGTGTTGTGACTCATTTCATACAAACACACACGGAACAATTACATAGACTCTGAAAAGGAAATGTGAGGTCATCAGATATGTAAATTGCTTGTCAAAAATACTTAATAGGTCATTGATTTACTACACTGGCTATCATGTCTATAAAATTAACAGCCAATTACTAGTTAATATATGCTTCGCAAACAGATAAATACTATAAAAATTGAACATGCGTATTTGAACCCAACTTATTTTAAACATAAAAGAAACTTTTCCAACTCAATAAAAGTACATTCTGAACAATAATAGTACTCGAGCTTTCCAAAATCAGATGCAAGTGCTTTGTTCTGATTCACTAGGCAGGCTTTATAAAAATAAGCTACTGAAGAGGGATGTATTTTTTTCTTGATAAAAACACTAAAATTTTGTTTTCCTTCCTTCTGGAAACATTATCAGTTAGCCATATGCTAATAACTTAATACATAAAAATATGGGTCTCCAATAATACTGTTGTAGGTATTTAGACCATTTTGATACATTATGAAATATACACTCTAAAAACAGGTTTGTTTTCAATTATCGACTTGTCTCCGAGATATAAATACTAAAGTAACAATGCCAAACGTAGTATTTGAAATGGTCTCATATCTTTTAAATGTTGCTAAAACTTTAAAACTCTCCATGGTATTCATTTCTTACACTAGATTTGTCTTTCTTTAACATGATGTAAATATTTTGATTGCTGCAGTCTGCTCAGGTGCTGGGGTCCTAAGACCTGAATTTCTTTTTCAGTAGCTACTGATTTCCACTTTTCTCTTCCTCTCTTTCCATTTATTCTTTATCTCCATCTCTAGGATCTGCAAATACTAACACTAAACAAAATGAACTACTTCAAATGGAAGCCACGCTCAGCAATCAATTCCTTGTCTGTCTTTTAATTTTCAAGAATCAGACACAGGCACCCACATACAAAAGAAAAATGGGGGGGAGTATTTGTTTGTTTAAGCCCATTATGAATGTCATTTCAAAACATGTTAATGCCTTCCAATGATAGTCACCATTGATACCGTGGAATTTAAGCAATACTAACTCTAAGTACTTATACTTTAAACTTTAAAACTGAGCAGTTAAGTCATTGAGAAGTGATGCAAAACAAACAAAGAAAAACAAAAAAAAGCAAAACAGAAAAACAGGTGAGGTTTATTCTTGAAAAACAAAAAAGGGAATAATTTGTGTTTGGTCTTGGTAAGCCAAACACTATACAAAGAAGAAAAGCCTTTCCTTTTTTTTTTAATCTTGTTAACATTGAGGCCAAGAGCAAAAAGAGTAAGAATACAGACTCCATCCTGAAATGACAAAAATTCACAAAACAAAGCTAAATCTTAAAATAATACTTCATAAATGAATCTTAGGAGATCTAATTATGATTTTTAAGGAGAAAGATGATCATGTGAGCCATATCAAAAAAAGACAGTAGGTTACCATTTAAGACTTAGGAGGCACAGCTTTGGATGGAAAATATTCTGGAAATTCTTTGGAGTAAAAAGCATTTTTCACTCAGTAATTTGCATGTTTCTTATTCAAACATTCACCTCTAATTCTGTTTACCTGGTCTCCCTAAGTCAGGCAAGTTTGGAGAAAAATCATAAGCTTTTAGTCTTGTGATTTGAATGAAGACGTCACAAATAGACGGTCACCATCCTGGAAGATGATGTCAAAGCATCTCTGCAGAGTTTGCATTGATAAATATATAAATATGTTTATCAGTAAATAAATAAGCAAAAAATTATTTCAATAATGAGGCAAAGGCCACTTCTTGGCTACCGCTTCCACACAGTGCCTGCCACACTGTCCCCAGGAGAGTTCCTGGAGCTCCATTCAGAAGGACAGCTCATCTCCCCAGGGTGAGGGCAGAAGGCAAGGCAGCCGTTCCATCCTGCTGGACCAGAGGGCTTCTGCAGCTGAGCAGCCGCTTCTTCAGACTAAACCAGGCTGTGCCACTGTGTCCTGGAAATCCTGACCCTCAGAGGACACGTATACGTGCCCAAGTGCACACATACTCTCTGTTCCCACAACACTCCCCTTCTCCCGTGCCCAGCTCCTGCACCCAAAGTGCCACATCTGCTTCTCCAAAGTCTATGGTCTCTACGCAACAGAGCTGTGGGCCAGAACTGGTGGCCGGACCCTGGCCCAAATCATAGCCAGTTGGAAATTGTCTCTTGCAGGGATGAAGTAAGCCAGCCAGCAGCTGCAACATACACCACACATAGTAGCCCTTCTCCAACAGTTCCCCGGGCTCATGAGTCTCAGGGAAGAGAGGCTGCAAAATGTCAGGAGGTAGAAATATCTGCGTGGGCAACTGTACGAACAGTGCATATGTGTGCACACTCCACTGAAGAAGTGTGCAAGCAAGCATGCAGTGTAGGCTGACATTGAGTCAAACTACATGCACGTATAAAAACTGCAATCAACCCAGGACGGTATCTCTAAATGTGCAGCAACTCTAGTGGAATAAAAGTATTAACATATAGCATGCCAGAGAGATGAATCACAATTATCTGTTCACAAGTAATTCCTTAACTAGAAAATAGTAGATGTTGAGCTAGGTTATTTTTCAAAGCCTCCAATTAATTTCTATATTTCTGATCATTTGCCTTTGGGAATTAAAAACAAATCAAAAAAATAAGAGTGCAATTCAGTGGCTGTGTCTTTGTCCCTAGAGGTTTCTGCCTGTGCAAGCATTTAATCTAGACTGCCAGAATCCCCAGCCTTTGACCGAAGTTTGCAGAAGAAAACTTATCTATATTGACTTATGTGTTGCCCAGAACAGACAGAAATAAAAGTCTCAGACAGGCTTTTTTTCACCCAACAAAGGCTTATTTTTTTTTTCCATCCTTTGCTTGGGCTCAAGCACTCCTGCCCTGCATGCTGCCACTTTAAACATGATCAGATCTGTGCTTCACTGCAAATAACAACTGACCAACAATGGGCCCTGCTTCATAGATTTGGGAATGTTTGGCTTAAGCTCCCAACGACTGAAGGCCTTTAACTCCCACCGGCCAGTCACAGTCTGCTTTGTTGTTGTCTGTTGATGTGTCTGTGCTCATTATTCCTTGACATGCAACATCCCCCCTCCACCCTCCAACCATCCACAACCGCACAGAAAGCGAGATTCAAATGGGAACAGCTGTAGTGGTTCAATGGGAAATGATGCCTCTTGTGCAAAGGGGAGGGAGACAGAAAAGGGAGAGGGCCTATTTGAGAAAGGCAACAGCTTTCAGAGAGTCTTGTAGAAGAAATCTACTTTTGAATATACTTCAGTGAAATCGCTGTTAAAATAGGCTGACAATGGAAATCTGCCCAGATTGAAAATGCCAGCCCTAATTCAAAAGACAATTCCTAGTTAATAGCTTGTTGCATTTTTAAATTATTTCTAGACTTTGAGCTCTTGATTTAGATGGCTGAGAAGTATTACCATTTTGTATGTATGTTGTGGGTATAAATGGGCACAGATTTACACACAGCTTTAAGTGGAAATTTTTTCTAACTCATTTCTGATTTATGATAGCTATAAGAATTCTTTCTTTAAGGATCATCAGGATTTAAAATAGAGTAAATATGAAAGTAACCATTGGTTTCGAATGATACTCTAACATGAAAACAAAATTTGTAACACCACACTATAAGGTTAAAAAGAAAATAGTATAATAAAGGAAATACAAAGGCTTTGGCATGGTTTTTACAATCAACAATGGTTAATTTTGATATGTGGTTGTGAACAACTTCAAAACACTTAAGTTTAAAACTCTTGCAAGCACTTTTAATTGATTAGGAATGAATTCTAGATGCACAAAATGATTGGACTGTGAACAGTAATACAACTATATCTAAGAACAATTAACTTTTTGCTGGCCAAAAAAGAAACGTATGATTGCATGAAAATGTGTATAAAACATCTATAGAGTATTCTTGTCAAATATAAATGAAATTAACTTTATTATAGAAATCATTCTGAGGATTTCTAGGGAAGACAAATACTTACATTTTGACATAAAACAAATTGGATTATATCGAAGACACACTCTACCTTTTAGCTATCAACTTTTTTCTTCCTTGAATTTATATCTTACCCTTTTTTGCACATAAACTTCATCTGTTAACAACCTTTGGAAAACCAACAGATATTTCTTACATAAATCTAGTGCATGTTGTTCCAGGTTTAATTATATGCAAAGGAATGATACAAACTTGGAACCTCAGTCCATAAACTATGAACAGATGGGTAGAAGTATTCGATATATCTTGATAAAACTCTTAAATTCGTGACAAAGCTTGTTGATCATGGTTTCCTTTTTTTTAAAAAAAAAAAACAACTTCATGACCAAAACAGATCAAACATCCATCCAGTCTACGTTGTTCTTTTTTTCATTATAACATACAAATGCCCATTTACAAATAATACACCAAAATGAATAAAAGTTTGGATACCAAAATGAAGATTTGTTCCAACTGATATCGTGCCTTCTGTATACAAAGGTCCTTGTTTCAAGTTCATTCCCCCGTGGTGCAATACAGGACACAATTGTGGGACTGAAGTGCTTCTAACAGCCATCTTTCTTTCCTTCCTGAACGCCCAAATGTTGTGTCCACATAGTCACTGACTGAATTAACACAATATATTCTTTCTCTCTCTTTTTTTTACTGTAATCTTGGCCAATATTGAGACATATCAGGTTCACTTCCAGGAACTTGAACTGGAACTGACACACCAGGGGAAATGAGTCCTAGAAGTGGATGAAAGAAATAGCCATGTAGATAGATATTCTATTCGAGAGACAAGCATGGAGTATGAATGCATAGGTTAAAAAAAAAAAAATCTAATGCTTTCTAACATTTTAACTGTATTTAAAAATATATATTTTCAAATGTTACAAACAAAAGTAGCACCTTCAGAAACCAGATAACATTTTTACACATCCCACATCCCCCACTCAAAAGGGGGGGGGAACCCCTCCTTTTCTTTGTATGTTTAGAACTTTAGTGATAAAATGATCTCTGGAAATCCACGTGGTATTTCATCAGCTGCAATGAGAAGCAATAGAGGAGCTAGGAAGGTGAGAAGTCTTCCAATAAGCACCCACCATGCAGCTCAGGGGGCCCTCACTGTTGAATTTGCCTAATAATCTCTCCTCAGAAAACTTACAGTCTCAGGTCATGTTTTCATATACAACTTCTGTGACCAAATTCAGGAAAAACGACTTTGCTTTTTGTCTGTATGGTGTCAAGTTTCTAACTAGCTTGGCTGAATTTCCCTTTTCAATCAATTTTCCCCAGAGGAACGAGCAATAAAGAGTTAAACACATTACCACACAAAGCAGGGAGGTTATTTTTAAGTAAATTGTGAGTGAAAGGAGATCACCTGGCAAAAGAAGCTCTGAAGGCCACCTCTGTGCAGCCTGTGGAAAGCAGTGGCTCACCTGTGGAAGTGGTGCCCGAGGTGCCCATTGGCTGACTGTTCATGTGTGTCTGCATATGTGGGGGGGTGTAGGTATCATAACTCCGCCCGTTCACCGAAGGGCTGGTAGGCAGCATGCAGGAGTACGAGGAGGTCTGGCTGGGGACTGGGGGCTGAGAGGAGAAGGCAAATCTATGGTTACTGAGAAGCACATCTCACATCCTGTGGTTACTGAGAAGCACAGCCTCATCCCCAAGCTCCCTTCTCCCCAGGAACTCTGCCAGTGAGTCTGATCATTACAGATGTCCTCATGTAAAGTACTGGAATTCCATGTGATAACTAAGGTCAGGCCTCCAACCAGTCCTTCCAGTGGCCACTGCTACAGTTGCCTACGCACCGAACTTCTAAAAGTACTATAAATTCAGACAATTGTCCAGCTACGTGCTTGGCACTATCCATAAAATTAATAGGATTTTTGTCTATTTTAATCTTCAGACCTCTGCTGGCATCTTTAGAGAAGGTATAGCATGAGGACTTCCATTAAAACACATCCCCTCTCCTACAAATCCAATCTATTTGGGAATCTAGTTACCCCCCAAATCCCACGTCTCAAGCTTTAGGGCAGAGAAGTGGGAGGAGTTCTCCGTAAAATTCTGTTTAGGGAACTTGGGAGCCTTTCATGGCTAGATTTACGGGATTAAAGATTCTTTGAAGAGGCTGATCAGTCATGATCTCAGATTAAAGTGGTCAGAAGTGTCAGTAAATACCAAGCCCCATCCTGTGAATTAGCTATGACTTCCTTACAGACCCAAAAACCAAGATTGGGTTTTACCAATAAAATTGTGTTGCTGCCCTCTAAATGTTTGGAATGGTGTTATTAAGGAGATAAACCTTCCTCCTAACTAAATAAGAAATACACAGAGCTGGGACAAAACTCTTCATGAGCTCTCATGGGGCTATGCCAGGGCAGCCAGTTTGGGATGAATTAACAGAAGCATGACGTCAGGAACAATGGAGATGATAGCACTACTCTGTCTGCTCAGCCAACTGTAGAAATGCTTAAGATTTCAAGATCCACATTCTCAGAGGGCATGACACATTAGAGAAGATTCAGAGGAGGATGCCCACTCTTTGTAAAGTTGTTGAAGATTTTGATCAACCGGATGAATTAATGGACAGATGGATAAGGCCCCCCCCAACATTCTAGCCTCCCCCCAGCTCCAAAATTCAAAGAGTAATTTTCTCTGAAGAGTAGAATTATTGATAATATTTATTTTTATGCTTTATGAATGTATGTACATTTTGAATATAAGTTGTGTAATTTTTAAAAGTCAGGAAAATAAATTGACCCCATACCATTCTATATGTTGAAACAACCCTAATAGAAAGCAGCATCTATTTAATTGTTTCTAATTGTTTTCTCATATACGTATTTATGTTCACAGAAACCTAGATGTTACTACAATTTACAAAACTGAACAAGACACTCAGTGGCCTTACTAAAATCAGATGACTGCTACAATCAAGCTCAAAGAGGCAAACAGGCCTTGAGGGCCCTGTCAGAATTTCAGCTTGCATTTGTTTCTAATTCCCAAAACCACTTCCTCTAGGCAATCTGACTTCTGGAAAATTCCAAGGCAGTTGTAGCAACACCAACTAATGGGCTGTTAATCCCCTAATTTACATTAATGGTACTATGGCCAATAATATCCAGATGCAATAAAAATAAACATGAGAATAATTCCTCTGAAGTTGCTTATCTAGCTGCTCCTATATTAGTCTGAAGACTGGGAAACATTTATTTTGCTGTTATTTGGATTAGAAATCCAGCAAAAGATGTTCAGTGGAGAATAAGCAATCTGTGTAACCCCAGAACTGTTTCCGGCAGGGGCTCTTGCTGGCCAATCTCACACCATCCAGCATCTCTAATTGTAGCACAAACAGGAGTCCTGGGAAAGTCACTGCCAGAAGTTCCTCCCAGAAGACCAATTTCTCCCCTCATCAAGAGTCCATCCAGCTCCAAAGTTCTAGTACACCCCACCTGCGTTATACAACTTCCATCATAAAGGGTTAGCCTGGTACAGGGCCTAGCACACGTAGGGGCTGATAAATATTTGGGACAGAACTGAAAGTAGGGGAAGGCTGTTGTAACAAGTGACTAGCATCAACCCAGGTAGGTCAGAGTGCCACAAACTCATCACATTATTCACAGCAAAGAGACACAAAATTTCTGGCAAATCCTTTCTATTTCTTTTTTTATTATAAGATGCAGCTGTTCTTCTCTATTAAGTGTACCCCATTATGCAAATATGAATTCCACGCTAGTTTATCACATACACCCTAAATAATGTCCAAAATACACACAGATTATATTTCTATTAATGTGAACACATTACTATAAACCCAAATTTCATGTACAATCCCTTTACTCTCATACGTTGCCATCATGATTTCTATTTTCTGGTACAGGTTTCATTGATACCGAAAACATGTCCCATTCCCACCCGTCATTATCAAGCTAACATTCTCTGTGAGCAAAAGGCAGATTAACTTGACTGAACATCAGGTTTTTAATTTTGTTTTTAAGGGCATCAATCAATCAATCAATCAATCAATCAACTCAAAGACTGGATTGACTGTTTTCATCTCAGACTTGACTGGTCAAGCCAATCACTGTAGTGAGAAAGGATCCCAAGGGGGACATGCACAGCCAGTGACATCTACAGGCCCCGAGCCACGTTTCACTTCCTCTACCACGCACCTGCTAAGCAGGCGGCCACGGGCCTCACTTACTTGCATAGGCAGGTTATTCGCCATGGTGAAGCTGGGCATGGGCGGCAGAGCGCTGTACGTGTTGGTGAGGGCTGTGTCTGTTCGGCCCAACATGGAGCCAGAGGTGAAAGAAGAAACTGCAGAAAAGGGGACATAATGAACAGTCATGGTTAAGAGTCAGAGCCGAGGGCAAAAATGTCCAAACACATTTCTTCGTAGTATTAATATTTCAAGTTACCAGGCGTGGTGGGTTGTGGGATTGGTTGGTAGACGCTGGTGCTGAAACTACTGCTGATAGGAATATGACTAGGTGTGTTGCTGGCCTGTCTTCTCTGATTCCTCAGTTTTTCTTCTCTTCTCCATTTAGCTCTTCGATTAGAAAACCATACCTGGAAATCAGATGGAACAAGTTAGCCCTGTGCCCATTCCCAGTTCCACCCCACCCCTGGCACTTCTTCTGCCTCCCCCAAAGGTGGCAAGATATTTAGCATACTGAATCTATTATTATTTATTTAAATGAATGGCATTTATTAGAAGCACCTTTGTCTCTAAAAAAGGCAAATGGTCTGAATCGCAAAACATGAAACCACACAGTCCCTGGGTACCTGTATTCTTGCTTCAGGTAGATCTATTTTGGCTGCTAGTCTTTCTCGGGCAAACACATCTGGATAATGGGTTCTCTCAAACTCTGAAAGAGTAAACTGAATGTGTTGACCAAGCTCTGGATCAAGCTGGTTCCCACCTCCCCACTCCCAGCATCTCCGACCCATCCCCTTTAAAATGCTACTTCTATTAACATCGACTGTACTTAGAACAACTGTCCCACCAAGTTCAATTTTCTTTGAAGGGACATTCATTCAGGTATGCTTCTGTGGCCTGAATTAGCCAAATCATCATTTTTCCTTTATGAGAAGTCAGGCTTTAGTCTTTTGAATTACTGGTATATGAAAAAAAACATGCACTGAAAAGATGCCCAGAAAAAGAGACAGACGGACAGACCCAGAAAAATGACAAGACAGAGACAGACAGAGAGACAGAAAGAAAAAAGAAGAAAAAAAAATCTTTTCAGTCCTCTATGCAAAGGGCCCTGGCTAAATTTAGCTCTTTGTACTGAAGATGTGGCATTTACTTTGATTTACTGCTTCTCTACTTTGAAAAACTCCATCACCTTTCTCCAGGGCCTCAATTTGCTCTTGGGTAAAGGATGTTCTATTTCTTTGCAGCTTCCGCTTCAGCTGAAGTCGCATTTGGGCCTCATCTGAATCTTCTCCGTTGGAACTAATGGAGTTGGTATTCTCTCCCCCTCCTTCCTGTTGCTGGCAGCCATCTGGAACAAAAAGAATGGACAGTATGAAAAATTTGGAATAACTTGGGGCCTCCGAAAGTGGTCTGATGAGCCATAAACTCCAGGAGCAGTATATTCCGACAGTCTTACCAAAACACTCCCAAAATAACTGTCCCCTTTTAATAAAAGACATTAGTGGCATACTTACCTGACCATCATTTTTTTCCTTCGTTTTTTTTTTTTTATCAAGATGAGAGCATTTCTTAAATAACAAAATAAGTGCTGATGTTTCCAATTAAAACGATCTTTCATAACTAACCCTGACTCTCCAAATGCCTCACCTAGTTCCCGTTCCCTACAGAATTTATTTACCTATGGCTGTGTTGGGAAAATAGAAGAGTGATGTTCAGGATTTCAGCTGATCTATAATCAGTAATTCCTATCTAATCAATTAGATGTTGATAGGTTTGTAGAAAATGCTATTAAGAAACCAAACCAAGCTTGTAATCTTTTTAAAAAAATATTTATCTAGTTTTTATTTGAATTCTGCACAGTCAATTTCATTTTAAAGGTTGTGAATTTAGAAGTGCTCGCATTGTTCTGCAGTTTTATTCAACTATTGTATGAGTGTGCTTTGCCTTGACACCTATTACGAGCACAGCTGTAATTATATCATCACCAAGAACAGGCTATAATTGCTGAAAATGGAATTTTATATTTAGATAAAAGGACTGTCCATTCTTTGTAATGTGTTGCACCAGAGAAAAGTAAGATTTCTTTTAAATTTTTAACGTGTAATTTTAAAAAAGAAATAGTAGAGAGTTCACTAACTAGCTAAATATGCTATGCTGCAGCTGAATCCTTGGCATATCATTTAAGTGGTACATTTTTAATTAGGGCATTTCCACCACTTTTAATGTAATTTCTATCATTAAACAGGGTAAAGTTTTATTGTTTTCCTTTGCTGCTAAAAGGGCAAAATGTGCACTTGGGCTAGCTGTCTCTTGTCTTGCTCCTCGCTCATGAGGCCACAGCCTGTCTGAAGGGAAGCACTCAGCCCTGACTGGGACTGAAAGCTGGGTCCTGGGTCCTGAGGCGCCCAAGGGATTCCAACAGGGGCTGCCCCACCCCCATCCTAGAAACTTGGCCAGTGGAGGGGAGGGGCCTCTAGGGGGCCTTGGTGGGAATCGACTTGGCCAGGAATATCATTTATAACCAGGAGACAATAGGCAGAGCCTTCAAAGAGTTCAGGGAATTGTGACAGGATCTAGTGGGATCTTTTCAGGAACTTTGAAATGTTTTAAAACCCCAACTTTCTCCCCCATTTAAACAGGCGGATTCATCAGCACTGGCCACCATATGGGCCCTTGGAGATCTATTGAGATGACCACCAACACTTGAATAGAGAGGGGCTGCTTTTCAGCTCCGCACAATGCCCCGCGAGTAAGGGAAACTATTAAACTCCTGGGGCAGGAGCGTTGGCAAACTTTCGTGGGCAGAATTTTGAGGCCACAATGAACGCGGACAACAAAAGGATTCTCTTGAGGCGTGCAGCGGGCCACATTGTGTTACAAGAAGCCCAGTCAACAGACTTTTCAGTGAAGTGTGTTAACCCCTCTGCTCCGCTATCATTAATCACTGTCCGAAGAGCGGGCGCCTCAATGCTATTTAGGGCGCTTGGCTG
>NW_024340696.1:9132156-9334574 GCF_902729225.1 Pteropus medius
AAAGGTGGGGGGTGGGGAGGGCTACTTAGCTCAGGGAGAGACGCTGGACTCACGTGTGCCAACACAAGTCTGTGCTAATTTACCGCCCCAAGTTTCCGGGTGACTTTGCAAAGTATTTTTCGGGGAAAATAAATAAATAAAGAGCTGCCCTTATTTTTGGATTTGGTCAACAAGGAAGACTTTAGAAATAGCCCTTTTTTGGCCAACTAGATAAGCCTGTAGGTTATTGCTTTTGGAAAACACAAAAATCTGCGGCCATCCGACATTTGGGGTCGGGGACCTTGAGAAGACCACAATCCCATCTCCCTGGGGTGGTCAGTCAAGCCTTCCAGAAGGCCCCACCCCAATCTTTTTTTCTGGCACATTCGATCTTGCCAGAGAAACAAAGCTACCCTCGATCTCCCTCAGAAGACCCCCACAGATCGCATTCTCTTCTCTCATTTGCTTCTGACATCTTCCTAATTTTAAAACATGGACATTTGCCCACACTGTCCTCCCTTCCTCCCCCACCTTCCTCACACACATGCTCACACTCAAACTCACACTAATGCAGGAGCAGCACTGACTTGAGAACTGACATTTAAGAGGAGTGAAGTCAACGGAGAGGAGAACTCGATTTTAAACATTTTGGAAGGGGTGGGAAGAGTAAAATTAGAGGCAGGTCGGGAGAAACCCCTGGCTGCAGGATCCCTCGACAACCCCACAGAGTCAGCACCATTAAAAGATGGGTTTTGCTTTATCTTTTTCTTTCTTTTTTTTTCTTTTTTCTTTTCTTTTTTTTTCTCTCTTTTTTTCATTACTTTCAATGTAGCAACGGTTCACAGCCAGGCGGTGACGGAGAGGTCACTCTTGGATCGGGCGCCCTTTTTCTCTTTATTGGGTTTACTTTCCACTCTTAAAGCTTTTAACAAAATAAAACTAGAAGTTGGATCTCGAATTCCCCCACATGATAAACCTAAGTGGACGACAATTAAGATATCTTCTTTAAAAGGCGCCCCCTTGGAGCGCAAAGAAGGAGCCTCTATGGGCGCCGTCCACCTTCCAGCCTAATCCGTGAGAAGGCGAGTGAAAGCGCCTCCCATTATTCCAGCCCCAGGACCATCTGACGCTGGGGATAGGATTTGTTTCCTGGAAGAAGGAGAGGGAACGGAGAAAGCGCGGGGGGGACGCTGGGAAATAAAATCGCATTCATAGTTTCTTGATGTCTTAATCAGTGAGGCGGAAAACAAGCAAGAAAAGATAGCAACCCGGTTGCGGCACCTTTTCAGCTCGGGAGCGCGGATCAAAACATTGTAGCATCTGTTGAAAAAGAGACTGACTAAATCCTATAGAGGGCCTGGGTATTATGGGGGGTTGGGGAGGAGGGGAGGAGATAAGAAAAAGTGTCTCCGTGATCCCTAAAACCACCAAATCGCTGGAGAATTGGGGCCGGATAGAGTTGTCTCTTGTTGTCAGCCCAGGTCGTCACGATTTTATTCACTGCGGTGTGGCATTGATCAGATGGAAACCATATTTGTCTCCCTCTGAGACCTAACCTCGCCTTATGCTTTTGGAGTAATGGACTCTTTAAAATCCCCAAAACAGCTTCCCGGTCTGGGAAAGGCAGCTAGACAGGGAGCGGGGGGCGGGGGAAGGGCGGCCTTCTTAGCGCCAAAAGGTCTGAGGATTCCCGGGACCTGTCAGCCAAAGCTCGCCACCAGCACCCCGCGGCGCCCACGCGAGGCTTCCACGCTGGGCGCGCACCGCACATGCTCGCCACGCAGTGGGGGCGGCGATCCATGCTCCGCGACGAGGCATCGAAGTGGGGTTTTTCGCGGGCGGAGTGGAGACTGGCAGTTGGTGAGGCCGAAAAGTTCAAAGCCCCCGAATGAGCGCCACCTCCTGCCCCAACCATCACGAGCAGGTCCTTGCAGTTAGGCTCTCCCGCCCTCACGCTCCTGGGACGAAAAGCTGCCGGATCCCGCACAGCCTCTGGAAGAAGCGGTGAGGCTGGCAAAGCTGCAGTCCTCGGCTTCTGTCCGGGCTCCGGGAAGCAGGAGGGGGTTGTCCATGCTCCAGACCCCAAGCTACTACTGTGAGCCCTCGCACCGAGAGAGGCAGGACGTGGAGGCTTAGGGTTTAGCCCTCCCAGACCCAGCCACTGTGCCCCATGCCCTCCTCAAGGCTTCTCGGACCCAGTCAGCTGGACTCCACGGGGGGGAGGAGTCACCCCGGTCTCAGATTGCTGGGGCTGGCGAGCGGGCGCTGGGGAGTGGGAAGTGCAGTGTCACTTGGGTGTGTCCAGGATGTGTATGTGGAATCCTATAGTTTCAAAGGGTAGGTGAGGGTGTGGTGGTCTACACTCAGCCTATCACTCGCTCTTCCTCATCAGAGGCTGGAGTGGCCCTAGGCCTGTGGCCCGGTTGGAGGCAGCACCTTCTCTGGCTCACCCAAAGTGCCCCAGGAGGCCTCGGTTTGGGGCGGCTGAGCAGGCGGGCGGGGTCGCCCAGGGGAGCCCAGGCCCAGCGGGTCAGGAGGCCTCTGCCGACGAGCAGCCACGCTGGGAAACCCGGGGCGAGCGCTTTGCTCCCTATCTTCCCAGTGTCCGTCCTATATTGTTTTCTGCTCTTAAAACTGACATGTCTAATTGGCAATTGGTGCCGAATCGTGTCCAGAGGTCTCTTGTGGAACATTTCTACAGCTGTCTCCTTCAACTAGACGCTTATTCATGTCGCCTTAATGAGAAACAAAACGTTCTCTAATGAGCAATTACAGAGCGACAGGATTGTTCCCATAACAAATTCTTGCGAGTGACAGAAGCATCCTTTGTACCAGATATTTCGCATACTGTTACCGATTTTCCCTTCTCTAGCCCGGCTCCGTGGAGGCGCGGGGCACGGGAGCGGGTCCGAGAGCGCAAGGACGCGCGGGCAGCCCCATCAGCGTCCCCTGCACTGCCACCCCCCACCCGAGGCCCCCAGGCTTCATCGTGCTCCAGGGAGTGAGATGCCACATCCCATTATCCCGCATATTATCTCCTTGTCAAAAGGACAACAAATACCGATTAATCTTTGGAGTAAACTGTTTCCTATTCTTGACCAAGCTACCTCGGTGTACTGGGGAGGGCAGAGCCAACACGCCCCATCCCACCCTTACCTGCTCCTCTTCCTCCATCCCTTCTCATGGATGCTGGGATGGTCCAGATCCCATCCCTCCTCCCGGCCCCAGCACCCCACAAGCCGGCTCACAGTATCCTCACTCCACCCTTCTAAGCAGTCACCACCCACAGAGAGTGAGAACTGGGGGTCCAGCAGGGGGAGGGGGTAAGAGTGGAGATGGTGGGGGGTTGTTTTAGTTGGGACACCACCACTTCCAGTGTCCCAACATCTACTGGGTGCTGCATCTCTCTGCTCACCTTCTCTCATATGCACCCTACTCATAGTAGCATAATTTGTCAATTATGGCAAAAAAAGCAAAATGATACAATTGTGTTTACCTCGCAGTCTGTCAATGTGTTAACTTGTCACACTTCTACAGCAAGGGGGCTCTCCGTGCATTTTAATGGCAAATTTGAATAGGGTACCACGCAGCTAGCTCTTATACACACACACACTCCTGCATAACGCACACACACACATCAGCCACATTCATACCACTCCTGTTATATACAACTCTTACACTTCCAGGCCAACCAGATAGTTGAACAAACATCACCTACATACAGTGCAAGCCAATATATCCCAAGCCTTTGAAGAGTCCCATTACTACATTCTCTAAGTACAGAGGCAGAGCGAGGGAAAAGTTGGGGGAGAATAGAATTGGCTGCATATACAGAGAGTTTAGATGATGGATACTTGGATTTTTACCTTGGGTAGGTTGCCCTGGCACCGAAGTCCCCGGATACCAACCCGGGCGGGTGCCCCAGCTTCCGGTCTGGCCGTTCAACATCCTTAGTTTATCATACATGCCGTCTGCGCCCATCTGTTGCTTTTCGCTAGCCAGGTTGCGAAGAACTCTGTTTATTGATGACACCTGCAAATCAAACCAAAATCAAACCAAATGGTAGTGTCTCCTGAAGACAGAGTCGCTCTGTATTAAGTCCCCTTCTTAGCCCTCCCACCCCCTTAAAAAACTCTTAACATATCTTTAAAAACTCCCAGACATCCTGGGACAGCGGGTGGATTTACAGGGACATCATGGACAGAATGACAGCCATCACTTTGGGCATGAAAACTGGGTTAGGTCTGAATTAGAGAAGGGAAGGTGGTCATTCACCATTGCTCAGTGTCTCTGGTGACCTAACTCACATGGCTGCTTTGCTTTGTTAAAAGATTGCCAAAAAAAAATATTTAGCCTTGGTTTAGAGCTTTTTTTTCACTTTATTTGTTTTATATTACAGCAGAAATGGATGTTTGCCACCTGAAGGAAGGTTCAGGCAAGCGGATTTGGAAGAAGTTAGAATCTGGTTTTCATTTTCATTTTCCTTTTTGATTCAAGTCCCTTTCCCTGAGTGCCTCTGCCCTCTACTTTGCAGCATGCAAATAAGGTGAACAATTCCCCCCACTTGACTCCCATTTTCCAGAAAGTCAAAAAAAGGTCAGGATGCTCCTCTCAACAGTCCCAGATACAGGAGACGCACATAAAGCAGGGAGGAGATAAAGACATAAAGACAGCAGGAGCGGGGAGAGTAGGAGGAAGTGAAGAAAGTATGGTACAGAGGACAGTGTGGAACTTGGGGAGGGGGTGTGCTCAGTGAACTTACACTTGGTATGTTATCGTTGGTACAGACCCCCTCGGACAGTAATCTGTCTCGGATTTCCCAAGCAAAGATGGACGGGCACTCCCGCTTATACTGGGCTATTTTGCTTACAACTTCTGGAGTCGCTACTCTTGGCTTACTACCACCGATTGCCCTGGGTCTGATGGAGCCAGTCTCGTAATACCTGCCCAGAATTTTACTCACACATCCGTTGGACACCTGCATAGGGGAAGTGGACAGAAAACCACATTATTAATAATTTCAAGACAAAAATAAAATTGTTTAAGTATGCATTAAACAATGACAAGCTTACGTTTTGATTGTCCAGCACTTGGACTTTTGCATCTGCATGGGTCTATAACACAAAAATATACCTTCAATGGTATGAGAACTTACTGTAGAGAGCTTTTTTAAAAATTACATTTGTAGCCCTAAAAACTACAAATATGATGATACTTTCAAACAGTTTGAACTAAAAAAAAAACTAATTTAAAAGTTTTTTTAAAAAAATTGTTTTCTTAAACATTGGCTGAAGATGCATCAAAACGAAGTCAGATTAAATTTTTTTTGTGCTGATCTTGCATAAAGCGGTGTTATGTTTTAATAAGCAAAAGGGGACAATAAACTGAATTTTAACTTATATTTCCTTTAAAAATTTACCCAATGGAGTAACTGTGGCTTAGGGAGGGAGATAAATAGCATTTGCCTTTTTAAAATCAATAGATAGTCTTCATGAAGATGAAGAATGCAAACAAATCTCTTGAAATCTGAGTTAAGCATGGAATGAGAGAGAAGGGAAAATTATGCTGGTTTTGTAAAACTCAGCTTATTATATAGTTCACAGACTGTTACCACAATTAAGGTTTTTACCAAATGAAAGGAGAAAGGTTTTGTTTTAATTCACACACATTTTTTTTTTCTTAAGCAGATGAGTTATCTTATGTGACTGACCCACGTTGAAAGAGATAGGGAAGGATGGTGGAAGGAGAGGGGAAAGCGGGAAGACAGGGGAGTGGGGTGGGGACTGGGAAGGGTGGGTGAGGGTGGGGGGTCCATAATTAGCAGCGTTTACAGTAAGAAATGAAGAGAGGGCGTTGAAAGTGGAGGGCCGCGGGGGCGGCGAGTGGGGCGGCGCCGGGAGGATCACCTGCAGAATTCGGGAAATGTCGCACGGCCGGGCCCCGCTGTGAGCTAGCTCTACGATCTTCTGCCGGGTAGAGTCCGGCAGTGGCCGCCCGTTGACAAAGACACCACCGAGCTGATTCACTCCGCTGTGACCTGAGGAAAGGGAGGCGAGGCGAGGAGAAGGAGTAAAGAGAAAGAGGAGGAGGAGAAAACAACCACAGTGCATCCTCAGCTCCCGGCCAACCCTTGCCAACCTCGGTGATCAGGTCCCTGCTATCGATCGAAAAACAACAGGACCACGCAGCCATGCGGGGCATCGGACAGCCCAGCCCCAAACACAGCCGTGCTCTTGCCCACTGGACTGCAGAAGCACCAAACAGGTAGACACATGCCGACGAGCAAGAACACACGTACCTCGCTATTGCCATCACCCCAGCAGTGCCCCCAGCCGACTGCCCCTCTTCATAAACACCCCAAACAGCCGCTGAACTGACAAAGTGCAAACAGTTGGCTCTAAAAATACCCTCCCAAAGATCTCTCCTGGGTGTCATGGCAAACCGTGGTTCTACAGAACCCACACTGACTCTCCAAGCTCTCTCTCTGCATTGTTGGAACTGTGAGAGCAAATCCCAGAGCCCTTCAGCGCTCTCGTGCACGCTCGAGTCCAGAAACGTTTGTTGTCACACTCCAAACTCTGGCGAAGGCACCGCACAAGCACTGAGGTTAAAAATGCATATGTAGAAGAGAAGGGGAAGGAGGAGAGAAGCACTAGAACAGCAAATCTGTGGCTAGTGAACCCCAACCTAGGTTTCAGCGCTTCCACTGCGGGCGTGAGGATCAGAGCCCCAGATATGCTCCAACCACGAAGGAGTCCGGCTGCCGCAGTGGGGCCGGAGCTGTGAGTCTGCTCCGTAGCCGCCACAGCTCGCTTTACTTCCGCTGCTGATCTCGGCCCTCCCCACAGCCAAGGACAGATATTGGCAAAGCTCAAAAAGCGAGAAGGAAAAGACCACACCACAGTGTCCTCCATCCCTCCTTTACCTGATCTCACAACCTCGCCCCGTTGTCTAATCTTAGAGAATAAGGAGTAAGTAGTTAACACCTCTCTGTAGCTCCCTCCCCAGAAATCACAGGCTCACAAATACAGCCAACTGCCAGTTTCCACTTTGTTAAAAAATCTCCAACCTGCAGCCCCGGCTCTAGAGAGCAGCCCTTCCAGGAGAAGACGCGGCTCCCTGCTCAGCGCTCTTCTCTCCTCTCCTCTCTTCTCCTTGGAGCCTCTGATAAATTGACTCCAGGAGCTTGAGCTTCTTAGCAATAAATAAGCTCCAAATATAGAAGAGGGGGGAAAATATGATGAGCCTCTCTGACATTTGTCTTTAAAATAAAACTAGCTGCACGTCAAGTTTGAGCTTAATTTCTGGAAATAGGCGGAAGTCGCTCCGGATCATGCATGGAAGGCTAATTGAAAAGATCAGTCGGGGCGCTTGTGGCAGCCTTGTCACTTTGTGACAGTGCTCCGCTCCGGGAAATTGCATCGTCACGACAAACGGGACCGTGATAAAACGACCCTTTCCGTCCCTATTTGTAGATCACTCAGACGAGATTGAACTGCACTCGTTTCCCCTTCAAGGGGAGTCGCGTTTTCAGGGTAGCCAAAGGCTTGGGGCGGAGGGGGCCCTCACTGAGAAGGGGGGGCTCGGAGCCTCAACTGGATGAGAAGTGACAGGCGTTTGGGGGATCTCAGCTCCGGCCGGCCCAGCGCGAGCAGGGACATCGCAGGGGCACTGCTTCTCCAACAGAGCAAGGCCTAGTCCACGCTTTTGGTTCCTCCTAAATTCCCTTTAATGCCTTCTTTGCCTCGCAGGACCCATCTGCCACTCCAGCTACGGAGCCTCCCCTTTGTGCAAAGTGACCCTTCCGGGAAAGAGAAAGGCTGTCCCAGAGAGAGACCGAGACTTTCCAAACTTCAAGCGCAGCCTCAATTCCCAATCTACGAATGCCAAGGCGTGTGAAGCCGCCTTAATCCTAGACCTTCCTCCTTCTTTCCCCACCCATTGCAATAAAATAACGCGCCCGCCACTTCTGCAGAAACCTTGCCCAGGAGAAGCCAGGGCCAGGTCTGCCCCAGCCAGCATCGAAATGGCAGCGAGGAAACGCTGCTCTAAGTTCCTCTTCAGAGGTTAAGCCGCAATCATTGTGTCCCTTCCCTAGGGACGGCTGGCGCTCTCGCCCAGCGGCGATGATTATGCGCCTAGAATTCTACCACGAAGCATCTAATAGGAAAACATATGGTGTCAATTTGGATGCTCTGCACCTCACGCACACCCGGGAGTGAGAGGCACAAAGCCCTGCAGACCGGCCTGCGACCCCGCGCCCCTCAGGGCCCGCCAGCCAGGCCGCAGCGGCAAACGCTCAGCGCTGCGCGCCCCAGCGCCCCAGCCAAGCCGGCCCGAAAGCCTGCGGCTGGGGAGCCTGAGCTGCAGGGGGAGACCCCAGCAGCCAGAAAGGTGGGTAGAAGTCTTCGCTTCACCAAGAATAGTACCTCCCGGGCCAAGCCCTGAGGCCTGGCAGGTTCAGCACAACTAACCCGTCTTAAAGCTCACTATCTTTGCGCCCTCTCCAGAGCTTTGTGCCTACCAGCCTCGGAAGAACCGGGAAGAGGCTGGCGCCTCCTGGACAGATACATCGGGCGCTAGGGAGTCTAAGTCTGCAGTTTGGCAAGAGAAGATTGCTAGAAGACTTAGGCCTTTCTGCACTCCTACTACAGCTGAGCCCTTAAATCGCGTCCAGACTATGCACCTAAAAACCGGGCGAAGTTTCACTGGGCCTCCAAGCTCCCAGGCTTGGGCTCCAAAGTAGCCCTGCCACATACCAATATGCACGGACTAGGCAGGAAGGTGGACCGGAGGCTCAAGGGGCCTGGGCCGAGGGAGCACGGGAGCCCTGGAATCAAAGGTATTGCGGGGGAGGAACGACCGGAACCCATACAGTTGCAGCGATCAGGGCTCGGCTTTTCCAACTCCTTGGTTCGGCCCCCCATTCTCTTCCTAGGCCCAGTAAACCTGCTCTCGCCGGCGCCCTGTAACAGCCCCATGGTTCTAATTTACCATTTTCACCCACTGCAGGCTGGGGCCCTTGCCTTCTAGGCCCACGACCCGAGTAGGGAGGGGAGGAGCTACCCTGAGAGTGCCTGGAGGAGGGGAGCACCCCCCACCCCGCCTGGCCGGGAGAGACGTTCAGTCTTGGCTAAGCCCAAAGGGGCCTCCTTCTCCTCTCTGGCAACTAGAAGAAGCCTCCGCCCCTCCCTGTTCAGCCCAGCCCCACTCTCTGGGGTCAGAGCCCGGGCAGGGGCGGGGAGGGGGTGTGTGTTACAGGATTTGGGGGGATGGGGTTTCTCTACCTAAACTTAGCAAACTAAAGCAGGCGGTTCTGAGCCGCCCAGACCCTGTTCTTCCAGGAGCCAGAACAGCAGAGCAAATGCCCTCCCCTCTCGGGTTGCTGGATGCAGAGGGGGGCACAGCTGCCTCAGGTCCCCAGGCTTTTCCCACACCGGGGGATCTGGCAAGGTCGGAGGCCACAAACCTCTGCACCCTCCCCTGACTCGCCAGTCCCCGCATTCCCCAGCCTGGTCAGAGAAAGACCAGAGGCACTTACTGTTCTGCATGCTGGTGCTGGCTGGGGACCGCAGGATCCCACTGGGCTTGAATATGGGGCTCTGTTAGCAAGAATACAGGCATTAATCCTGGGCCCGCACCTGGTAGGCCTACCTCCCCATCAAAGGATGACTTGGAGCCAGGAAGGAGAATGCCCCTTCTTTATGAAATGATCCACTCAATCACTTGGGGCGATCTGAGAGTCATCCAGCTCTGCCCTCCAGTGCATGCAAAATCTACAAATAAAATACTTTAATATTCCCAATCTGTTTTCCCCAAATCCCTAAGTAGTTAACCCTTTAATCAGGAGAAAGGATGACTGAATTTTGTCTTTTTTCTTCCATCCAAACAACAATGAAAAAGCATTCTGACTCTAGGGTTTTAGGGCCCAAAGCGGCTTTCAAGCCACCACGGAACTTGCCTGAAATCTGGGATGTCTGTCCACTCTTACAATAAAAGGTCTCACACATCTGCGCACCCCTAGTTAAAGTCTTCCCCCTAAGATAAAACAGAAGGAGAGAAAGGTATGTCAAATTGTGGCTCAAAAGCATAGGCCCATGGACTCTCTGAGCCACACTCTCAGAAAAACAAACAAATAAAACAAAAAAAATACTTATTTAAAGGACTCAAACTGCCATAAAACCCTAAATTCCAGAGTTGCACCCACATCTTTAGCGGCCTCTCCCGCAGAAGTCACAACCTTTTAGAAGTGGCTGCTCTGGCCTGGCTTGGGAGAATTATAGAATCTGAAAAGTAGGGGGTCCCATTTTGCAAAAATATCAAGAACCAGGGAAAGGAAAAGGGGAGAACAAGAGAAATGGTGGGGTAAAGAGTAGAGGCCCAGGACCAATATCTGAAGTTTAGAGGTGAGGGGAAGGGGACCTCGGAACTTCAGGGTGCCTGCGGGTGCAGACTGGGGCTGATGAGGACTGCAAAGCTGCTCTTCCTCCTTAAGGAATTTCACCACCTGAGCTGCCCCAGGGCACCCAGAACCCAACTCTCTGGTTACCCCTTAAATTTCACTCTCTCTTTCAAAGCTTCCCAGGCAGGTCCCCACTCTACCCATCTCACAGCCTTTCTGGGACTTTGAATATGGTGAGCCCAACTTTCCCAAACCTCACTTTTTGTGATTAACTTCTCTTTTGGTGTTTAGATCTTCCTCCCTTTTACTGTACTGTGACACACTGTCTACCTCGCCTCACTGCTTTAAAAAGTACGAACAGGAGGGGGTGAGCGTGGTCGACAAAGCCTACAGACAGCGAACAATGGCTTCTATTCTCCAGCTCTCCCCAAACCCAAAGAGCAAAATCGAGTCTCCCTAACCAGCAACACAGATTCCAACCACACGTACAAACAACCCACCAACCCACAAAAGGAACAGAAGGACACTTCTAGCTTTATAAGTCCTGACCTAGTGCGTGTCCCTCAAGGCTCGCCTTCTACCACCCCCTCCCTGCCTTCCCCTAAGAAGAAGGTTCTGGGGGGAGGGGAGAGAAAATAGGAAAGTAATTTCTTGTTATAAATATCTGGAGGTAATCGTGTTACTGGTGTGAGTTGTTAGGGGCAGTAAAAAGATACAACGGCACCGTGGGGAGCTCAATTGGGGAGAGAGAATTACAATAAAAAGACTATTCAGGAGGTTTGCAAAAAAAAAAAAAAGGTAAAATAATTATATAGTCATAGCATTGTTTTTCTCTGTTTTAAAAACTAAAATATTCTTTTTCCAGCTTTGCCTATTGTGATTATTAATTTTGCCTGCAAGCAAGGAATTCCAAGCAGCACATATTTTCTCTCCAAGGCCATCCATGGTCTAATTTATTAACTAGCTTGGAGGCAGCTTAAATCCACAAAAAATAAACTTAAGAGGAGGACTTTTCCCCAGCTTCTGAATGCAGCCTAGAAAATATTGGAGATGGCAGAGGGCTACCTAGTTACCCCTAGCTGGGTTAGCTCCCAAGGTCTCCTTCCTGTCTCTTAGTCCACATGACCACAGTCCTGCCCCAGCCAGGCAGAAACCCCAACTTCGAGCAGAATGTGTCCCTTCTCAAAGTGGGACTCTGAAACTGCAAAGTGGTAGCAGGCAGGGAAGTGGGGTAGCGGAATTCCCCTAGAAGGGGTAAAACTTCTTGAACTCTTCTCTCTGACCCACTCTGTACTCGAGCACAACTGAATGTCCACATCCTGGCCGGTCCATTCTTGAGGCTATTTTAAAAAATTCAGTAGCTGATTCCAGAGAGGACTAATTTTCGAAGCATCTGGGAAGGTGGAAGCATTTCAAGTTCCAATTCTGCTCCATTCCCACCCCACCCCCACCCCCAGCTAAGATGCTATATAATTACTTAAGTAATTGTTAACACTTAGTGCAAAGCAAACCAGGACCTCTGTCGTGCACACCAACACCCGGAAGCAGTCATGCAGAGAGGCTAGTCCCCCTCAGCCGCAGCCAGAGCCCCCCAGCTCAGCCTGGGGCTTCCTGCAGCCCTGACCAGGTCACACAGCCATGCCAGGAACGAAGGAGTCTCCAGACACCTGGAAGTCACCACAGCCTTGATCCAGTAGGCCACTGGGCCACTGCCTCTCCCATCTCTTGCACAAGCCTCAGCTTTCAAATACTGTTTTTTAAATTACTTAATTCTCAAAATCCAACCCCAAACTCCTTAGCTGGGATGAAGGGGAGAGCTCACTTTCGGCCTTCCCCGCCTCTAGCCAAAGAGTAATTAGCAATTAAGATGACAAAGTTTTACTTTCTAGGGCCAAATAAGATAACAACTAATCAAATTGCCTTCAGACGTTTGCAAAGGTCACCGGCTATAAAAAATGTAATGTCAACGGCAACATCTATTATTTCTCCCCGGTAAACTCGCCAGGCTTTCAAGCTCTTTGCTTTTTATTTCATTTCTGCTCCCACCCCCTCCTTAACCTTCCCAAGTTCGAGTTAAACATCCAGAAAAGCTTAAGGAGCTTTGTAGAGTTTGAGAGAAAAGGATACCACATTCACTTTGTATTTAAACTTTCCAGAAATCACTCAAGACAGGAGGACCAGGTTTTAGCACTCAAAAAAGAAAGCATTTCCACTTGAAATTCAACTCCATTTCCCCCAATTACACTTGCTAAAATTCAGGGCTATTATGGTGCAGGGAGACTGAGAAAATCTACACAAGGAAAGAGGCAACAACTTTATGAACTTTGAAAAGACACTTTTCCTCCTGGGGTCTTAGAATCAATCGGAAAGCTCTCGAATTACTCAGACTAATTAGCTGGGAGAGGATGTGATCAGACGAAGGGGAAAGCCAATGCTTTCATATTGATTTTTTTAAGCCTCACAAAGAAAAAAAAAACAGGGGACTTGAAATTTTTTTTAAAAAAAGCAATCCACCTTTCCACTTTCAAACTTTTTGAAACGGCAACACCGGGTGCAGCTTTGTCAGAGGAAGACAAGGAAAAATACCCACCGAGCGCTGGGGACTGAAGGACAGGGAAGACCCCAGCTTTCGCAGGGCGAGGGCGAAGGTTGGGGGAAGACTGGGAAGCAGAGAGTTTTCAAGTTCCGAGCTTTGCGCTCAAGTTGGGGGCAATAGCCTGGGGGCTTGATGGAAGCTGACAATCCTCCTGCTCGGCTCTGAGCTCCCTCGGAGCGCGCGTTCGACCGCTTCGGCCTGGTGGCTTCCTCCCGGATCCCGCTCACTCGCTCTCTCTCTCTGTCTCCAGCGTGCGATTGCCTTTGCCGATGGACTCTGCTAGGGCTGGCGGCGGGCGCGGTGCCCCTCGGCGCTCGAGTGCCCGCGGACTTCTGTGCCCCGGCGGAGAGCAGCACAAAGCCAGACGGCGGGCGAGCGGGCGGCAGCGCGGCGAGCCGGCTCTCTCGGCGCTTCCTCGGCGCGCCCGCTCTCTGCGCGCTCGCTGGGCCCTCGGCTGGACAAAGCAGCCGCCGGAGGCTGGTCCTTGCAGCCGTTCCCGGGCCTGGGGCACCGCAGAGCTTCTTCGTCCTCTCCCGCCGGCCAGGAGCATTTGGCGACGCTGGGGCCGGGGGCCGCGGCTTCTGCTGCGCCTGGAGCCTTAGTTCTTCCCGCGAGCTCAGCCCGCGCTGGCGCTGGGAGTGAGCCGGCCGCCAGCCCCGAGCCCTGCGCCGCTCCCGCTCGCCGGCCGTCGCCCTCCGACGCGGGCTTTCGCTGGAAGTACAAAGTTTGGGCTCCTGCTTGGAAACTTCTCCGGCCCAACTCTCCCGGCGTAGCAGTGGGGGAGGGGACCGGCGAGAGGGAGGAAGGAAGGGGGGAGGCTGGGGGAGACCTGCCTGAATATTGCAATAAAAATGAAGCGAGAAGAAAGAAGCGGACTCACCTTTATGAGGCATCCTCTCTCGTCAAAGCTCCTGTCAAGAGTTTTGTTTGGTTGGGGTTTTTTGGCTGTTGTTGCTGCTTAAAGACCACAACGGTTTGAAATGACGGTGTTTTAAAGGAGTTGCTGGCGAGAGTTTTCTCCACAGATGCTGCTGGTTTGGTTTGTGAGAGCAATTCTCAGATCCCTGGGAAGGAGACAGAGATTGACAATAAAATGGGCTGTCAGCGGCTGGAGAGTGAGAGATAAAGAGTGTGGGTGAGAGAAGTGGCTGCAGCCAGCACACCTATGCTGATTGGTGATGGCTCAAGTGTGTTAATGTGTGTGTGCCGGCGCCCGGCCTCGCCTCCACCGCTCCTCACTGGCCCATTAGCGAAGCCTGACCTCTGTCATCATCCTCCAGCAAAACACTTCCTCCTGCGCCTGAACCAGAGCGGGAAATGAGGCCGAGCCACGGTTCGCTTTTCAAACCCACTAATCACTCCGCAACATGCAAATGCATCCCTCGCTCCCACACAAAATATTGCTTTATGCAAAGCAGCGCCGGGGCCTCGCGCCAGCCGATTGGATGTTTCCTCTCCCCGCCTGGTGCAATTGGTCGGTTTGTTTGAATATGAATACACTTGTTTTCGGCTCCGCTGGTGGGTCCCGGCTCCTCTCCCCGGTGCTGGGCCCCCGCGCCCAGGCTCTGGAGCTGGTGCTCGCCGACATCTCTAGGCTCCGAGCGCTCCGGGAGTCAGCGCGGCCCGCACTGTGGCCGCGAACTTGAGGGGTCGAATTTAGGCCTCTGGGCTGGGGGTTCGCGCCCGCACCTCCCTAAGCTGGGCGCGGGACTCCCAACTCATGGGGGGTGGGATGGGGGCAAGTTTCTGCAGCTCTGCGCAGCCCTTTTTTGCCAACTCCATCTCAGAGTTGCCGCCTCCTCCCCCGCCCTCCCCTCCCGCCCCTTCCCTATCTCAGCCTGATCGCTGGGAGGCGGAGAACAGTGGCCGCACCCTAGCCCACCTGGCCACTGTGAGGAAGAGAAAAGGGGAGTGTGCGGCACCGGGTCCCGGCAGCGACACTCGGGCGCAGTCCAGGGCGAAGCCTAGGCCGAGAGGAGGCCTCGGCGCTGGGATCTCGGCGACACCGAGTCGCCTCCTCAGTGCAGGCCTCCCGGGCCTGCCCATTCCCCCACCCTCGCTCCGCCGGCCCTTTCTTCTGTTCTTTCTCTTTTCGGAAGCCGCGGTGCGCAGCGGAGCGGAGGCACAGCCGGGCTGGAGAGGCCCGAGCAAACACGCCACTTACTTTGTGTACAGAGGGTTCTTGTGAAAAGCCCTGAAGAGTCCTCACCAAACACTCACCAACTTCTCCCACGTGCCATTTGTTGACTAAGTGCGGCGGCAGCTTTTCCAGGCGCCCAAGAGGAGGGGACTCCAGGGGGAGATGAGAGGGGAGGGAGGTGTCAAAGGCCCGGGGTGGAGGAAGATGGCCAATGCTGGGAGAGGTGTGTGCGCGCGCGCACGCGTGTGTGTGTGTGTGTGTGTGTGTGTGTGTGTCTTCGTCCATGATGTCGCTGTTTCAGCGTGTGTCGGTGTGTGCCTCCAGTTATCTGTATATGATGTGCGTGTCTCTACACCACGATTCCTTCTCCTGGGTCTGCTCAGTCCACGGAGGCAGCTCCTCATCAGCTGTTGCCAGAAAACCAGGGAGGAAAGTAAGTAAATGGCTTTTCTCTTCTGACCACACACCAAAAGTCCATTTGTTGAATGCCGGACGATTAGGACACACCTCAGTACACTCCAAAGGCGCCCCTCGGCGCCCGCAGTTAAGGTGACAGAGGAGGGAGCGGCTGCTTAGTCTTGCGAAGTCCCGAGTTCTAGAGGAGCTTGTACGCGGTGGCTGTGGAAAAGGGACTTTGGGGGGTGGAGGGACACACCCCAGGACCCAACGAAGAAGGGGGTTGGAAAAGCTCAGGCAGGGAGGCTGAAAAGAATCCACCATCAGGCACACTTGACTCATCTTGACTTAAGAAAAGTGCTGAAAGTTAGAACTCATCACTAAAGTCTGCGCACTCTGAACTCACCGCTGAGAGGCAGCGCGTTAGCCACCCTTGGAAACTGGGGCCATGAAGACACTGCAGGTTGCTTTGGGCCGCCGGGCTTAGTGTGGGTCTCACACTGCCGTCCCCAGCCCGGACCCAGTAATGACGCGACCAAGGAGCTTGGGCAGAGCTCGGGAAAAGCTAGGGCCTCTCCAGTCCGAGCCAGGGTTGCTGTCGCACACCCCGCGCAGCCCAAAAGCACTCAGCGCCAGGAGACAATCCAGGCCAGAAGCGAAGCAGGTGGCGCCCGGAGCCGGGGTCAGCGGCCTCCTTTGAGAGATTTCGTAGGACCGCGACTTTCCCGATCCCGGAATGTGGGACAGCGGGCCCAGGTCCCAGATCAACGAGAGTCTGCATTCTTTTTCTCTCCCTTTTTGCTTCTCAAACAAGCATTAAAAAAGCTTGAACTGAAGTCCACTGGGCATAAGCGAGGGGGTGGGGGAAAGGCCCAGAGACACTGTCCGAACTGGAGGTGAATATCATTTTTACAACCTCTCAATTAGCGACCGAATGGATTAGCACCTTCTTAAGCTTTGCCTCGGAAAGAAGCAGCCGTAATCTTGTTGCTATTTCCCCCCTGGGCACTGGCTCTTTGAATGGACTCCTTCTCCCACCCAACCCCAATCCCCATCTCACCTCAGAGAAAAGTTTTAACAACAAAAAATCATAAGAGGCGAGAAGCAGGGAGTGAATGCCACTGACGTCATTGGGTGGGGTGGGGGCTTGGAGAAGGACTCTTGGAAACCCCTCAGCACCAACAAGAAACAAAAAAAGACTTGGCTGCTCTCAGTGTGTCAATATTTTGGGGGGAGGGGGTGGGGGGACTCAGCCCAGAGAGAGGCAGAGTTTTCAAAGTTTAAGGAGAGAGGGGTGGAGAGCAAGATTTCCTGTTCTTTCTGGGCTAGTTTCAAAGAGGGTGAGGGTGTTGTTCTGCTTCGCACCCTCTGCCAAATACCTGTTCTGGGGGCGGCACGGCTGGCTAGGGCGGCTGGAACAAAGGTGCAGCGCCCCATGGTCAGAGGTGTGAGCAAAACTGAGACAGTTCACAGGTCGCCATTTTAATTGCGTCTTCCAATACCACCGAGGCCCATACGCTGCCCGCGAAGGCGGGGGGATCGCGCCTGCGGTTTCTGTGTTGCCTTTTTCCTCCTCTTCCTAAGTGCCCCCCATCCTACCCTACCCCTCCCTGCCCCTTGGCGCCCAAGGAGGACCGCTCTTCAGCCTGGCCCCGCAGGGGCCTGGGTCATCCCACCCGGTAAGGAGAGGCTGTCTGTCACGCTGAGTCACGTTAGGGGCTCGCCGCTCACTGGAGAGTGCCCGGAGCCTCTGGCCACTATTGGTTCGTAAATGTGAGATCAGGCAGCATATCACCCTCAGAGGTCCCAGGCATTCGCTGATGCCCACTACCCAGGTTTCCGGTCCGGAGGCGGCCTCTGCCAAGGCAAGGACGTGCCCAGCTCGAGGGAGAGATGCTTTCGGCTTCCGGTTTCGGAACCAAGAATCTCCCACTGGTGTTGTAACACCTCTGAACTGCCGCTTTCCACCGCAAAGTAGAGGCGCGGTGCTGGCACGCTGAGAAGGGTGGAGATGAGTTTTTCTTTGAAGGAGGAAAGTCTTCGCAGACACCTGCATCACTGTGCAGGGCTCCCAGCAGCTCATTCTTTGCTGGCCGTGAGAAGGTGGATTCACTCGAGAGCAGAGCTGGCGAAAATGGTCAAACGAGCACGAAAGGCAAAGGCGCCCAGCCCTGTCGCCCAGTTCACGGTGCCCCCTCCACTCTAGGCCTTTCTCCTTACTCCTTTCTCCAGCAACCTGCAGGTTTCTAGTTCATCCCGCAGCGTCGCACAGCTCAGAGCACCGGGAAGCCGAGGAGAGCCAGCAGGGTGGCGTCTCCAGGCTGTGGCCACGTTCGGCTGGGGAAAGCCGCTGTGCCCTCACCCTTCTTCGCCTCCTGCCAAATGACTAGTGGGTTCGGTCCTCTTCCATTCGCATTAGGCGGCAAGCGTCTCTCTTTCTCTATTCCTCCCCCCAAATACTTTTTAAAAACCATTGTCCAAGTGTGTTTCCCAGCCAAGAGATTCCTGTAGCCCATCAGGTCGGACTCCCAAGACTTTGCTTCCCAAACTCTACGTGCCGGTTGTCCAAGATGGGGACCAGGTTTAAAACTTCTGATATGTAGGACATTTGCAGTCAGTGGCACTCTCCGATTTTTGCAAATTAGGTTTCCAGCAAAGTTTGCTTTCAATTTTGTCACCCAGGTCGGTCCCCCATCTCTCCTTTTCCTGTAACCTCCGCCCTCAAGAGGCAAGAGTTCAGCTTCCAACGAAAAGTAAGGCAAGGCCACCTCAGTCCCTTCTCCCTAGGGATTCCCTCTCTAAAAATTCGCCTGTTTTAAAGGCCAGGAACTGAGTCCCGCACTTGTCCTGAAGTGAAGCAGGTTACACGCGGGCTGGGAACTGGGGGCTTTGCTGGGGGATTTGAGGCTGGGGAAGAGGAAGGGAGCAAATGTCATGGCTAGTTCGCTGGAGCAGCCAGGGAACCGGAGCTAAGCGTATCCTGACGGGCTCTTAAAATGACATTGATTGGGACAAGCTGTTCCCCACCCCAGTAAGAGTTAATCTGCCTGTTAATCAAGGCACTAAGGGGCTCAATGCGAGTTTTATTAGCCAGTGGAGAACAGAGGCAGCAGTGAGGGATCAAAAGCAAGGATCCCAGATATTTGTCAGCGCGGTCACCAAAAAAAAAAAAAAAGTATTTTCAATTAGAGAACAATTCGGCGCTTTTCATCACTTCCTAACTCTGCTTTACAGATTGTGACTTAGAAACCTGGCTAGCGGGGAAAACCGATGCCCGGGGGCAGCCACGGGGCGAGAGGCAGGGGGAGGAGCTGCGGGTTTGACTCGCCGAGTTCCGCCAGGGAGAGTTTAAGAATTCTCAGCCTGGGCCCCTGAAGCCTTAGATTCTTCCCAAGAGGAGAGAGAATAAAAAATAAAACAACAAATAACACCACCAATATCGGCATCCATCCTTCCCGGTCAGCTCCCCTCTGCTCAAGCCAGGCTTGGGGCGCCAGGTGGTGTCTGGCCCCCGCGGACCGCAGACCCGGCCCGACTGAAAGTTTGCAAAGCGATAGGGACTCTCCCTCCATTTCTGTCGCGCTGCCCCCTTCCGCCCTGGAGGGCGTTAGGTTCCCTCCAATTTCCTTTCAAATTCTAAAATAAACAAACAAACAAACAAACAAACGCCAGGCCCTGGGGAAATTTGAATAGTAGCTCATTCAATAATTCAAATTATATGAAAGAGTCCGAGGGGGGGGGTGGGAAAAAAAAAAGAAAAGACCAGCCAACCACATACTCCCTCAGATTAAGGAGGGCACAGGAGTGAGAAGGCGACAGAGGAGGTCCCTGGCTTGCCCTGGGCGCGGGGCGACGACTCTGGTCAGAGGTAATTATGTCATTGCGTTTTCTCGCTGTGACAGCCGAATAAACACAATCTCCAGTAAACATCTCTAATGAGGGAGGAGGCCCGAGGATGGCTGGGTTTGATTTATGACTAGAGGAGAAGGTCCACTTCCCACAGCGAAGTGGGCAACCTGCTCGCCCCTCAGCTCCGGAAAGGAATCCGAGGAGGAAAAGACCCAGATTCAGGTAAGGTGCTCGGCGGGGTGGCGACTACTCTCTCGTCACTTCTCTCTCATTCCCCTCTTTCCCTGGTGGGGTGGGCAGGGGGCGGCCACCGCTCGGAGCTGGGCAGTGATCCCAAGCACCTGTCATAGGTATGCCTGAGATACAAACGCCCTCCAAAAACGACCCCCCAAAAGGTCTAGAGAGGGGGCGCCAGGAGCACCAGTGGTGAGCCCGGGCCTGACCAATAGGCCTCCCCAAGCTTCTGGCAGGTGCTCCTGTGCTCCGGCGTTTCCGGCCGCTCCGGGCTGACCTCCTGGAACTTTCATCAAGTTTGGGGTCGTCCCTTTCCTGACCCACTTTGGAGAAACTTCTGGCACCCGGCTTGGGCCGTCGGGGGCAGGAGAGCCGCGGGTGCCGCTCTCCCCGGCACGAGGCGGCCGGACTCTCCTGGCGCCCACAGACTTTCTGCCCAGGCAGCTAGAGCAGCGCCCGCGGTAACCCGAGCCCGTGTTCTAGCTCAGTGAGAATCGCTAATTATTAGGTCTTCCGAAGTGAAGCTCAAATCACACGCTGGGGTTTACGCGCTGCCCAGCTCTGCTGGCAGCATTCTTTAGTCCTCGGCTCCTTTCTGAGAAACGAACTCCCATCTCTACGACTTTGTTTCCGTCCGGCAATCTACACTTTGCAACCGCGGGAAACTTTTGCGGCACTTCTCCCGACCCGCGGCGGGGCGTTTCCACGCGTTCCGGGCGCGGGTGGGGACTTCTCCATGCGTGAATGTTGTTAACTGCGATTCGGGGGAGTTCTGGGTGCAAACTGCATCCCTCCTTCCTACATTTCTCACGGTCGCGAACAGCTTCTGCAGCTAGCAGTAGCAAGCAGATCCCCATTTCCCTCTCCCCGTACCTCCCTCCCCCGCAATCCCAGCTCAGCACCCGTCTGGAAGTCCACTCTGGGGACGGGAACATTATGCTACTTTTGCAGAAAAGCACTCTAGGCAAAGACAAGACACCCTCTCCTCCCTTATCCGATTCCGCCCCTTTTACTCCCCTCTATCTTTGTAAGCCTCCTTTTAAAGGCAAAAATCAAGCCCCCGGGCTACTTGGGGCGGGCTAGAATTTACGGGCACCGGTCGTGGGCAGCGGAGAGGCGGCGCGGGCCCCGAGCGGGGCCGGGGCGGGAGCCCGGGCAGTTACCTGGGAGCAGAGGGCGGGGAGGCAGGTGAGCCTGGCGGCGCCGGTTCCCACACTTCTCACCGCCGCTCGGCAGGGGAAGTGGCAGATCTGACAGCCGCGTTCTACGCGAGGACCTGCCCTAGAGTTTAAATGTCAATGATAAGAAAAGAGGGTGCTCAGGCAGGCGCTAACTTTCCTTAATATCCATGCCAGCACGGTTCTCATTGGCTGCCGGACCCGCGTGACGTCATGGCGGCCAGAGTTGGGCTTAGCTCCGCGCCCACGAGCGCTCCGGCGGGGCGGGAGCCTCCTCCTCCTCATCCCGAATCCCGCCCGCTCCAAGCTCTGCACTGGCCTTCCTGGGCCGGGCCCGCGACTGCTCATGCCCAACCCGACCCCAACCAGACCCATCCGCTCCCTTAGCGCGTTGCATGGCCCCAGGGAAACTCGTCCTCCCGAGCGTGCTCCTCCTCCCCTCCTGGAACGCGAGCCCCTCCCCTAGGCTTGCCGTCTACATTTCCGAGTGCCCACCCGGCCCTCTCCTCCGATCCCCGAGGGAGTCACTCCATCAGAGAGACCCGGAGGTTGTACTGGGGTTGATTGGGTCCTCTAGCAGGAATTGTTTTCAGAAGGAACTCAAGCAGCGATGGGTACTCCAACCTGGCCCTCGGGCCTACAGGTCACCAGCTGGGCATAGATAGAGGTTCTGGGGAGATGAGCGATTGTTTCTTCCATGCTAAGCCAAAGTCCTCGCCAGGCCCGCTGAGTTCTCGTGAAGGGAGCCACAAACGGCACCTGCTCGGGCTTCCCTCGCCTCTTTGGCCTGAAAGGCTCCATTCACGTAGAAATTTTAGGCGATTTTATTCATTTTTGACTGGGGGGGGTGGTTAAGTGGTTAAGTGTTGCCTTTGTGGCCTACAGGAGGGAAATAGGAAAGTCCCAGATTCTGAAGTCAAGATTTCCCTTTCCGGAGCCGAGGAAACCACAGAAATTGGGGCGGAGCCCCAGGATACTGACCTGGTGGTCCGCGCTTATCCTCTTCTCACATTCAGTGTAGGCTGGGAGATGGCTTAGCCCAGTTGGGCCTGGCTGTCTTGGAATGGGGATTTAAACCTGCGTTGTCATTCCCGGGTTCCCCGGCCCCCCGCCCGCCTTCACCCACAACAGGGGAGGAGGCTTCTCAATGTCCATTTCCTTCGTTCTCTGCCTCCATCCGGGTCTCGAACTTGGGAGTAACAGAGGTCGAGCCAGGAGGGTCAGGGAACGCTTGAGGAGGTGGCAGGAGGGCAAGTGGTGGAGCATGGAGGTGCCTTTAGGCAGCTCGTGGGAGACCTAGCCCAGGTAGACCCAGGTGTGTGTGTGTGTGTGTGTGTGTGTGTGTGTGTGTGTGTGTGTGTGTGTGTGTGTGTTTTTGAAGCTAGGAGGGGGATGCCTAGGCCAGAGTCGGGCTCCAGGGCCAGTTCCTGTACACTTTGCTTAGGTGGGAGCGGCAAAGGGAGAGCGAAGCACAGATGGCGCGCGAGAGGTGGAGCGGTTCTCCCTCCCGTCCCGGGCACACCTGGACAGGTGTGGAGTTCGCAACCCGCCGAGAGGCGGCTCCAGGCAATCCGCCTGTCAGTTCCCCTTGGCCAGACCAGCTAGCTTCTCCGGACTTGATTTTTTAATTTTTCTCAGTCCTTTGAGTTCCTGAGAGCAGGGTAGGAGTAGGGAGGAGAATAAGAGTCTGTTGGTGGAGACGTTTAAGTGTGTTCTTACCTATTTAAAAACAGTACCCACAGTTTTCCCCATCCCACCCCCCTGGTCTTCCTGTGTCAGGGGCCAGGAGCATCCATCCTCCCACTGGCCACTCTAATCTGAGTCAGAACCCTGCAGTGGTCCTGTCTCCCCAAGCCCAACTCCGCTGGGGAGTGGTATTCAGGCGTTTGCTCGGGTTTCTCCACCACCACTGGCCTCCTCCCGTGGCCTAGTTTCTTGGCAAGCACTCAAGCTCCCCTCCAGGACCTGGTCCAGCTCCCGGCCCCGAATGTCCTGAGGTCGCCCTCCACTCCACGGTCTGCCTTGGAGTTTGGACTACGTGTAGGCCCTGGGCCTGAGCAGGCCTCTCTAGCTCCCAGGTTTGTGTCAGAGGCTTGCTCCCCACCTACCCCCTCTGTCCGGAACCGAGGCTGCGGGGCAGGCTGCTCTGGGCTTGTTTGGAGTCCAGGCCATTAAGTGCGCACGGATCCCTGCAACCCGGCAGGGTGCTCGAGAGCGACGCTGGAAACGCCACGGTTCCAGCCTTCTTATCTGCCTGTCAATAAAGGGCGCGCTCGGGCGGCGCGGGAGCGCGGGGCGGTGTAGGCGAGGCCCCGCTAGGCCCTTCCGAGCTCCGGGCCAACGCACGAGCCGCTCTCCATTTGCCCTGGGCACGGAAGGCAGGGCGGGAGGAAGCTCGCGTCCGGGTCGCCGCTCGGGAGGCTGCAAGTTTAGCTGCTGCCGAAGCTTGGTCTCCCGGGTAGCTCTGACCCGGGAGCCTGCCACCGGCCTTGGGGGCGGCTCGGCCAGGCCCAACCCGGCCCGGCCCCTCGTAGTGCTCAGGCTGCGAGGCCCAGCCTTGCTCCGCCTGGGCAGAGGCAGACTCTTTAGGCCGCACCGCCCAGCAGTACGACTTGTAACACCGAGATGAGGAGTGCAACCTGAGGTGGGCTGTAGGTGGGATGCAAAGGGCCAGAAACAGGAATTCTCCGACGCCTAAGGCAGTTCCAAGCTGATTCTTCACAGCAGTTACGAAAGAGCTCGGCACGGCCGGGCGCGCGGTGGCTCCCTGGTCAGCTCCGGCCTAGGACCGCTGCGAAGTCCAGAGCTTCCCCTTCGGTCCGTCGTGGTGAAGTGGAGAGTGGGGAAGAGATGAGGGACCTGAGATTAGGGGTAGGGGTGGAGGGAGGAAAGTATGGGAATGGTTAGGGAGTGAGGCTGGACTAGAAGGAGACAGGGACAGGGGAAGAGAGATCTGTCCTTGGCTTGAACTGTAGCTGACATCTATTGTTCTTGTCCAAGGTATGTGTGTCCTCTCTTCCTTCCTCTCTCTTCTCTTCTTCTCCTTTAACTACTTTATGTAAATAAAGCGGCTTCCAGATTGGAAGCCCCTCCCGCAGGATCTGTGCTACATGATGGTAGATGGGAATTGATTTAGTATTTGTCTTTTCCCTGAGAATGGCCATTAAGTCTTGAAACAATTAAAAAGTAAAAACAGATTTTTCTACATGAGTATTTTAATTTCATGTTATTAAGTCCAGATGATAATGCATCCTGTTAACTTCTATTTTTAAAATTTTTATTGCTGGGTGGGTGCTAATTTATAAAGGGGTTTAATGAAACTTTTCGTTTAAAAATTTATAGAAAGAGAGGGGAAAGTCCTCAGCTAAGTGAGAAAAATACTGTGTATATTTTGTGTCATTTCAAATAGCTGTACAAGACAGAAATCCATGTATCATCTCGGGATTTAAATTTACCAGACAGTGCATTTGGGTCTTACTCTTTCTTCCCTCTTCTTCACTTCCTTTTCCTTAAATGGCAAGCTTTTAAAAAAAGATTTTGTAAATAAAAACTGGAAGAATGTATTGTGAATCTGACCATCAATAAGGAAAATATTTAGCAAAATAATGTTTGTCATCTTTTCACCCGAGTCTAAAAGACTGCATAATGGCATTCTTATATGCAATATTGTGGTCTCGCTACTGTTCAATTATCTTCCTGCTCTCCTTCAAAGAAATATTTAGTTTCTTCTCTCTTCCATCCATTCTACTCCACCATAAAGTTTTCTTGGACATTGGGGAAATCTCTGAATCTTCCCAGTTTGCTTTCCCTCTAAGAAAAATCTCCATCACAATCAATTCAAGAAAACTCTGCTTTTCCTTTCCTTCTAAATATTTTCATGTTAAGTCAGTCAGTCTATGGCACCATGTTTGATTTCTTTCTCTCCCTTGTCCGGGTGGAGACTGAGACATTAGCTGAATTCCCTGGGGGTGATTGGATGCAATTCACTGAAAGTAGACAGGCACGTCCTGGATGTTAGAAATTCACTTTTTCTCAACGTGACAAGGCCGCCTTCGATCTACAATTGTATTTGAATGGGCAATGAGCGGAAAGATCTCTCATCATTAAGCCTGCTTCTACTTTAGCAAAATAACGAGAGCCTCATTTGCACACAAATGCGCATAAAACTGGGATTCCCTGCAACTCTTTAATAAAAAAGGGATGGCTGAGTAATTTAAACTGGAGGTGAGAAGGCAGAGAGAATGAGAGAGAGAGAGAGATGGGGGGGGTTCAAAAGCATTTCCTCCCTTCCCCCCAAAGGTCCATGTGATCGAGTTGACTTTTTTTTACTTTAAATCTTAAATAAGATGTGAGTTGTAACAAGAGGATTGGCACTTACTCTGTGACCCTTATAATTGGATTAAATATAGACTGAGACGTACAAAAACACACCAGGATTGACACCTGCCAACTGGACTTCCTTATGATTGATTGTGATGCTTCGTGCTGGCAACAATAATGAAATAAATTGTACGGATAAAACAGCACATTTGTCATTTCCGTGCCATGAGTGAGGAAGTCAACGAGTTAGGCAAGCTGTTAGCTGACAGGCGCGAGCGGGAGGCAGCTAAAGAGATAAATAAGGATTCCAGGCATTGACAGGACAAATTATAACTTGTCACAACCTTTTTAAATTCAGAAGTTTTCAATTAACATATATATTGCTGTTACATATAAGATAAGGGGGCACCCACATAAACACATGGGATGCGCAGGGACCTCCTGAGCACCAAGGGGTTGGGTGCCCAGGCCTCTCTCGCTTCATTTTCAGGTGAGGCCCGGAGGGCACCTGCTGGCCATGGGTTCCCCGCCTGTCTGCAGACACCATGGGGCTTGGTAAGGTGGGTGAGAGCGTGTTAGGCTGAGGGGTGGCTCCTTCTTTTGCTCAGACACACAAGTCATGGATCCAGCACGCTTTCTTCACTGAAGCAGAGCTCCCAGGCCAAGGGAGAGTCTTAGCAAGGCCTGGGCCCGGGTCTGGCAGGACTGGCTCTGCTCCCTCTGCCTCTCCATGTTGCTGTGTAGGGAGTAAGAGGTAGAGGAGACTGGTGTCCCCACTCTCAGCCTCCAAAGTCTCGCCCTTGGGAGGGAAATCTGAGCTCCCGGACTTGCGGGTCAGCAATGGTCACGTCCTGGGTCCAGGCCTAGGATGTTGAGCCCTGGTGTGGCCTAAGGATGCTCCCAGGCCAGGGACCTCTCCTCTTATTGCCTGGCCCTTTGCCACCCTGGAGGAGGCCACAAAACCCACTCTTTTTCTGTCTCGCACAGAAAGAGGGGCCGCTTTTCCCTGCTCATCCCTTGACTTTTGTACACATCTTCAGGGGCTCTGCGTTGGCCCACGGGTGGAGATGAGCCCACTGGTGGGTCCCTGGGTGTCCTGAGGCCATTCAAGTAGGGGCAAAGCTCCATAATTACCTGGCAGGGCTACAAGTTAGGGGCAGCAGCGGGGTTTCTGATGGAGTCTCGGAACTGTGGTTGGAGATCAATATGGGTGAAGTTTGACATGAGTTAGATAAGAGTGTAGGGGAGTGTGAACTCCTTAACTGTCTCCACCCCAAAAGAGGCTTCTCAGTTTTAAAGCTGATTCCCACCTCAAGCTAGAATCTTGATTTTTGCAGTGTCTTTTTTGGTATTCCCAGCCCTTTCTCCAGTTATGTCCTGGCCTCCCATCAAATGCCAGCTGAAACTTCAGGAAGTTAGGGGTGGGAAGTGAGTATCCCTATGTTTGAGGCTGCTGGGCTGGAAGCATGGCCTGAGTGGGAGAGTAAGGTACACAACAGGGCCTTCTTGTCCTCCTCCAGCTGGGGAGCTCCAGGCGGCTGGAAGCAGGGCAGGTCCCGTTCCAGGCAGGCAGGGAAGGCCAGCGCCTGGGAGGGTGCTCTGATTTTTCCCGATGCCTGATCCACCTCCACTGCCTGTGCTTAGATCTTATGGGAGTCTCGCTGGGTGGTGCCTAGAGCCTGCACCCTTGTCCTGGTCCTCGTGGGGAAGAGTCCAGCCTTGCCGTTGAGGCCACAACCTATCACCACAAACACTCAGAAAAAGCGTGTCAACCCCAAGCTCAGTGTCCTAACCTCCGGGCGTCTGCTACCAAATTAAACAACACGAAGCTCTGAATCTTTCCAAAGACAGAGCCAGAGAAGAAAAAAAAAAAAAAAAAAAAAAAAAAACAAGTTATGGAATTAGTTGGAAGCAGCCGCATTCCCCAGTGACCGCAGCCATTAACATTATAATCTCAAACGCCATTTTTTATGTAACACTATTGTTAGTAAATCAACTCCTCAGGTCCTCTGAGACGCTGACCCCTGGCAATTCAGTGAAAGTGTAATTATCTCTCTGAATCTTGGACAGATTTAAGAGATTACATTTCAACTAAATCTATATCAATGCTAATTCCCTTTCCTCACCCCCACCCCCCACCTCCCAGCCTGCAGGTGCTAGGCACGGGAAATGGCGTCAGGCCCTAGCAGAACGCTTCACAAAGAGAAGAGGGCTTGCTGCGTACAGGGCCAAAAGAAATGAAGCCCCACATAAAATTACACCTATTTTTTTTTTGATACAAAACCTGGTTCTTATATAGCAAAGTTAAACAAAGCAGCTATGCTAAATTAGCGTTACATAAAGGCGAGTTTAATGCTCGGTTACAGTCAACTGGTGTATCTCTGATGGCTAATTGTCTATCAAAATTAAAGAGAAAAGAACAAATGATTCGTTATAAGAAGGTGTTAAAAGCTTCAACAAAAGAACATTTCACAAATATAATATCGGCAGCTCGAGAATTGCCCGCGGGGTTGTTCAGGCCCTGGCCCTGCGCAGCTATGAAAAGTGGGGTGCAGGGTGCTATTTTCCTGGCAAGATCTCATTTCCTCCCAAATGAGTATAATAAAAACCCGAGAGGCGATATTAGTGTAAAGATCGGGATTAGTCCTAATGGGCGCGATGGACGTGGGCTTCAAAGGCGACCCCTACTCTCTCTGCCCGGGCTGGGGGCGGAGGGCGCTTTGCCATCCCCAGAGGACATCACATCCAACTCGCCACTGCCTTACGTTTGGGGACAAGAGGGAGCGAGCACGGGCTGGGGTAGTTTCAACAAAGGAGAGCGGGCTCTGCGGGTCCCGGGTCTTCTCTGCCTTGTCCCGGACTTAAGAAGACGTTCCCGGATCTCTCAGGAATCTTGGAGGCGCGGACACCGTACAGCACGTGCCTTTCTGACGTACGGCGCTGGCCTCCGGGGGCTCAGGCTGCTGCAGCCAGCCCACCCTCCTAGGCTGGGGAGAACGCAGAATATAATACGACGGCCCCCTTCCCCAAGGCGACACCACATCTAGAGCTCCAGGCATATTTGTTGTTCAAAGTTAATTAAAGCTGAAAGCAACCAAAATGCGCGCGCCAGGCGCACGGAGGCAATTGCGGACTCGCGTAACCGGCCCGCAGCGCCAGAGAAGCGGCGAGGGCCGCCCCGGCTTGTTCACTCCGCCTCGGCTTGCTCACTCTGCCGGAGTCTCTGTAAGAGAATCTGAGGCTGGGGAATAGAAGCCGAAACCAAATCAGGCAGCAAGAGCAACAAACCGTCTGGAAAATGGACCCACGGAGCCGCAAGAATGTACTTTTTTTTTTTTTAATCGTTGACAACTTCTGTCCTAAAGAAAGTGTATTGAAGATAATTGAAATGATTACAATTCATTGCTGCCTGACTTTGAATATGAACAGTCACATAATGACATGCCCGCCATACAACAACAGTTTAATTTCCATTATCCGACTTCGGGATCCTTGCGCCAGCAGCCGGGGCAACGCGGCGCTAATGCAGAATTCTTGGCTCCTGCCTGCATTATTCATTTCGGGGACGTGGGGGTGGGACAGGGGTGGAGAATTGGCTTGTTCCTTCCTCCCCCCGAAACTTGTTTTGAAAATCCCAAGGACCAGTGGACACGGAGGAGTCGACAGCCGAGACAATCACCGTCAAGGGGCCACTTTGCACGACGGGGCTGCGGGCGATAGCGCGGGCGCTGCTGTCTTGTTGTCTCCAGGGGTCCTTGGACCGCCCGGGACAGATCCCCCAGCTCCCACCCTAAGCCAGGCCTGGCCTAGTGAGAGCCTGGGCTGAGGCCCCCTCTCCAGGTTGCCTTCTTATAGACAGCTGCCCCTTCTCTTGTCCTTTCCCCTTTATTCCAGTCTTCGCCAACTTTCTTTCTGCTTCTAAGCTCCAAAGCTCGCGCGCAGGGCGGGGTGGGGCCGCTCTGGGGGCCCTCTAGCAGATTTGGAAGTTGTTTCGGCCTTGAACTTGCCATATCCTCCCCCGCGGCCATCCTACACCCCCACGACCTCAGGGAAAGCGGGTAGAAAACCAGAGTCTCTGCACTGTGGAGTCGCTGGCGCTCACCTTGGGGTGCGGCCTGGGCAGAGCCTCTGGGCTGGAGCCAGAGGGAGAGGGTGGGGGTAGGTGCGGGGCCAGGGCCTCTGCGGTGCGCAAGCGCCGCTAGGGCCCGCCGCCCGTTCCCCAGGCGCGGGGTCCCAGGGACCAACCCCGCGCCCCTCTCTGCTAAACTACCGCCTCAAAAAAAAAAAAAAAAGACCATCTGGTAATTGTCTTTCTTTAGATCTTCCCTTAATTATGCTTTTAATTAAAGATGGTTCAAGGCACCGGACCACATGAAGGGCAGTAATTACAAATTACATTACAAACCCGACAGATGTAGCGGGATCTGCTGGGAAAAAAGGTACCGGAATAAAAATTTGACTAAACTTTAGGATAAATTAATCGGCGGCTTGGAGAACAGAAGCACAGTTCTGATTATGTAGGCTCCAGCCAGGATTTAAGTTTTGTGTCATGATTGTTTTCATATTTCTTTGACGTCTATTGATTTGGAGGCAGCTGCAAGCCTTTGTCACAGGAGAGAAGAGCAGTCACAATATATTAGCTTGATGGCATAACTCGAACCGGAGAGGCGAGGGGAGCCGGAGTGACGGGGGCACACGTGACCCCGCCCGGGGCCTCATGGCCCAACCCTTACATTAACTTGTTCTAATAGGAATAATGGAGTATTACTACTAATCCTTGCTCAGAAGGTGCTTTTCAGTCTAGAACGCGGGCGGCAGGAGTAGCGCGGCCCGGCTGGGCAGGCCGGCTGTCCCGGTACCCCTCGCCGTCTCCTCGTCGGCCGCAGTCCCATTACCCGTGCACCTAGGCGGGGCTCGGCGGCGGCTTCAGGTCCCGCTTCTGAACTCCCAGCTCCGCGCTCACGTCGCGGGGCGCCGGGATGGGAGACGTTCCGCGGGTCCCAGGCCTGGCCTGGAGGCGCCAGGCCAAGTCTCCACTTCGGCTTCTCCTGGGGACCTCGGGCAGGCAACGTCGGGGCCGGAGGGCCAGGGCCGGGAAGGCGATCGTCAGGCTGGTACCCGGCCACCCACTCGCCCGCTGCGGACTCGGAGCGTACAGAAGCGTGACGCAGACTGTGAAAACAGAAGGGAGGGAGCTGGGTCATTTCCTTCACTAATAATCGCCCCCGCCTGCTTCTTCCTCCACCCTTACCGCGTCCCCGCTGCCGCCCGGCCTCGAACACGCTCCCATGCCAGAGTCTGACTCACTTTGAGCCAGTGGCTGCACTTTATGGGAAAAACATACGTGCCCATCACTCACCCATCTATTTACAGCGTCGAGTGCAGAGCTCCGGGGAAGACGCATGGACAATTAAACACGCCCACTTACGGCTTTCTATTATCCACATGCTTTCAGAAATTGATATAACCCTAATTTTGACACCAAATTCTCCTAATGCTCCTTACCATAGACGAACGTTCACCGGAAAGATGTTATCCACCCTTGAGCTAAACTAAGAGAACAGGACTATTGTTGGAGATCCAGCGGCCTGTCACCTTTTCTCCCTGACTACGGAAGGAAAGTTTTTCTTTTGATTCGTCCTCTCACTATGTTCCTCTTTTCCTTGGAGTTACAGTTTCTGAGAGGAATGTAAATATTTTGACTAGTCCTCTGCAGGGGCCTTTTAAACACCAGGCACAATCATCTGAGGAGTACTGTAGTTTTTAGTTTCAAAACTTGGGTGTGAGAGTATGTCTTGCTGAGGAAACCCATAGAATTAGCAGCGACCTCTCAACCCCCTATTTGTATAATGAAATGAGGTATTCTCTAGTGATTGTCCAAATTTTAAGGACTTTTTCTGCCTCTGCTCCTTTCCAATTGTTTGCAGGGAAGAAAAATCAATCTAACAGACCTTTGATGGGGTTATGGCAAGATCAAGTTTCACCGTACTTTACTCTTACCTCTTCTCCCTTTCCTGCTGCTGGAATGTACATGAAGAGTGCAAAAGTAGAAATAAATTCGAAAACATTAAAACCCTGTTTAGCTCTTTTGTGTATCTGAAATGAGGATTTCTTTCTTTTCCTGTTTTAGTATTTGATACAAAGCAGAGATGTTGAAACAGAATGCAAAGTTCACAAAAGCTAAAATAAGGAGGAAAATAGTGCTGAGGTTTTCCTAGTTTCTCTATATAATATAAATAACATAATGACTTTTCATGCAAATGAAGCAAAAATTGCCAGGAAGCATACCACATTACTGAATATGTTTTTTCCAGAAATATATTCCAAACACTCTCCAATGTTAATGTGCTTATGAATTTACAGTCTGAAAATATTTCTGAACATAGAAATGGTATAAAAACATTAATTTCAAGTCTATTTTTTTGTCGTCATTAAAGAGATAATTTCTTATTCTTCATTTCAAAATACCTGCACAGTTCTGGTCATTTTAGGGCCTGGATGCTCTAGGAAGACCACCGATAATGTGTGTATTTCCCAGTGTAAATACTCATTGAGTATTTTACATAAAACATTTTGGACATTCTTAAGTCTTTTTTTTTTTTAAATTAAATACGTTAGGTTTGTGACAAATAAGGCTGACTTTAGTTTTGTTCTGTTCTGTTTATAGCAAACTCATTGTAATGAAATAGCACAAAATACTGAGAATTTGATACCGTCCTATACAATGCTACAAAAATGCTTAGAAGTAGAAAAAAGAAATGTTGTTAGAACTGCCTATAATATTGCTTGTGATTCTAATTATGGGGGGGAAGTATAAGGAATCTGAGTTTTTCAGTTAATATTATGCTGTTATCTCATTCTATGTTTTTATTAGAATACCTTCTATGCTCTGTCTTCCCTTTCTGTCTTCCCCTAGCTATGAGTGCACTATGAATTTCAATAAATGTAAATTATTGCTTAAAAGAGTAAAGAATGGTTACTTTATGTCTCATTGTTCTCTCTTTACAATCTACTCCAAAATCTTTTTACAAATCCCATTGCAGCTATTTCCTCTCAATTCCATGATGAAAGTGAATAGCAAATGTCATTCAATTTAGAGGAACTCAAGCACAGAGACTATAAAGATTTTGTTCGAAGACTCCCTCAAATCTATTTTTGGACTTGGAAGCAAAAGTAGGCTGGAGGCAACATCAGTACACATCTTGGACTCCATATGAGGCTACTTGAAGCAGGTGGCTTTGGAGGTTCATTTTGGAAACAGAAGACCTACATGGAAGTATGTGTTCCTGAGAGACTGACAGGCTATGATGAACCCCAGTTCTCACCTACCTCTGAGTTGTGTGCAAGGAAGAGTTCCCTCTCATTTTTTCACCTGCATTACTTTTTCTGTGTTTGGTAGCTGAACCAGAGAGCAGCCTGCAACATTTTGCCTTTGGGGACATCTTGTGGCTTTGCCACATTCCCTAGAGAAACTCAGAATCCTGGAATCCATGGAGGGATTACAGAGAAACACAAACATATTCTCTCTCTAATCCATTTGGGGCTGATGCTTAATTGATAAGAACCTTTCTTTTACTTGGCAGTTTCAGACCTTACAAATGAGAACAAATAATAGGAATTTGGTAGTAGAAGTGAGGATAAAGTAGGGGCAATTGGAATAGCTTTGGGGGTTGAAAAGATTGGTTTCTATTCCAAAATTATGGAACCAAGTACAAAATCAAACATTTCTCATTTATTTCTTTCAGAGCAATTTCTTCTCTCTTTTGGTTATCGTAATGCATTTGGGTGGAGACATTACATCTTTCTTTCTTTCTGTCTTTCTTTCTTTCTTTCTTTCTTTCTTTCTTTCTTTCTTTCTTTCTTTCTTTCTTTCTTTCTTCCTTTCTTTCTTTTCTTTCTTTTTCTTTTTTACCAAGAAATCTTATATCATTCCGGGACAAGACAATGCTTACTTAGTTGCTTGGATTTTATAGCTTTAGTTTGCTTGGCACTCCCTGCTAGAAACTACTATGTTAGGTAATAAGGAAGTCCATTTGCATTAGATAATAAGAATCAGGAACAAGACAGACATGATGCTGATTAAACAAGGACTCATATTCCACTTTGAGAGCTCTCTGATAACCAGAGCCACAATCACATCAGTAGGTCAAGCAAAAACCTGAAGATAAAATCAATGTCAGTTTTCTGTCTCCGTGACAGAGACCCACCAGAATCATATCCAATAAACTCTGTTATCAGGTACCTTCACTGTCATCGATGAATTCAGTTATACTCTGGGTCAAATCATGTCCTACCTCCATGATGATGTTTATAGCATCCCTCACTTTGACACAGACTTGCACAGAACAATATGCTAGCAATTATAGCTGTCCAGCAACTGAATGGGCTGCTTTGTAAGATAAGGTGAGTGGAGACATTGAGAATGTTCAAGCAGAGTCTGAGTGCAGTGAAGGCTAAATCTGCATGAACGGGTGGCTGGGAAAATTGACTTGCTCTCCAAGCTCCTGTTCGGGGCCAGCTATATCAGCATTCTTTCAGAACGTTTATTTATTTATTGGTTAATGTATTAAATAATCTTAATCAGATTACTTTTTGGATACAATTATACATTCAGATGGTTCAGAATTTTAAAGATTCAAGAAAATATTTCGTGAAAATTCTTCTTACCCTATCATCCAGTTCTAAACCAGTGTAAGCAACCAATATTGCCAGTTTCTTGTGTATAGGGGAGCTTTAACAGTTCAGATTCTCAAGGCCTACTTAATGAGATTCTTTGTGTTTTAAAAAGCTTTCAGATAATTCTGTCAAGTTGGGCTTAATTGAGTTCTGGATTCCCTCAAAACACTGAGATTCTATGGAAACCTATAATGTAATGGTATTTGTACCACACATTCTTATAATTTATGCAAAGTATTTTCAAAACCATTGTACTTTCTTATTCTCCTTTCAACTCTGTGAAATAAGTATTATTTTCCTGTTCTCTCTCTATTTTACAGGAGCAAGTGAATCTCAGAGTTCAAGTGACTTGACCAAGGTAACCTAACTAGTAAATGGCAGAGACAGGAAACATCATTTAAGGCCACCCCAGGACCTACATACTTTTATTCTGAGGCCTTAGCCCACATCATATCAAATAATAAAATGTACCCATACTCCAATATAATTATTTGCTATAAACTTTTTGGAAATAATTTTGAATTTTGTTAGGAATTAATTATTCATTTTCTTTTTATGATTTAAACTTTATTATATTTATTAATAACATATGATTTGAGTTATGACTGGCTTGTTGACATACTGTTAACTTTATAATTCAGAAAAACATTGATGCTGACTTTACAGTTTATTTTTTTATATTTTGGAACTACTAATTTTTTGGAGGGAGGAAGCAGAATTCAAACATCTTTTCAAGCCCTCGAAAAGCTTATGTTTTAGATTTTGTAACTGAGGTGTCTGTATTGATTAGGCTAAGTCTAAGCTTCTGCAATTTGGTGGATTAAAGAAGAGAGATATTTATTTCTCCCACCTAACAGCCTGAAGTGTATTATTTCAGGGCAGCAAGCAGCTCTGCTTTGTATGATTGTTCATCCAGGATTGGACATCCAGGATCCTCTATCTCTTAGGCCATTGCTATTGTCTACATGGCTCACAGATCTCTTCAGATTGTGATTCATGGAAAATAAAAAGAGAAGGCAGAAAACATACCCATGGTCTTTAGGTTTCTCTTAGAACTGACGCATGTCACTTTTTTTTTATATTCTTTTGTCCAGAACTTCATCACATGTTCACAGCAAACTAGAAGTGGAATGGGAAATGTATCAACTCAAATGCAACGAAAGGGAAAGATAATAGATTGTGGTAAACAACCAGCAGTATCTACAACAATGTACAATTCAGTCAGGAGACTGTTCCAATAATCCAAGTGAGAGCTAATAATGGTAGTATGAGAAGTTATGAGAAGCCATTGGATTCTGGATGTATTTAATTTTTTTCTGATGGACTGGATAGGGCTGTGAGGAAAAGAGGAGTCAATTATTTGGTCTGAGAAACTGGAAAAATGTATTTGCCATTTATAGAGATGAGGAAGATGGGGGTAGGGGAGGTTTATGGAGAAAAATAAAGAATTTGGTACTGGATCTACTGAGTTTGAGATGTCTGTTAGACACCCAAGTGGAAACCACAAGTAAGAATTGGATATATGAATCTGGAGTTCAGGGGATCTGTCTGGGCTGGTGAACTGGTAGAATTCTTAACAAAGAAATAATTTTTAAAACTACGAGGCTGAATGAAATCAGTGACAGAGTTAATGTAGGGAAAGAATTGGTCTAAAGATCAATCTCTGGGGCATGTCAATGTTTTGAGTTCTGGAAGTTGAGGAGAAATCAGGAAGGGAGACTGAATGGAACAGCCAGCAAGGCAGGAGGAGAACCCAGAGACTGGAAGCCAAGCAAAGAATGTTTCGGGAAGGAGAGAGTGATCAACCGGTGACCAACTACAACATCGAATGCTACAAATAGGCCGGATCAGGTCAGGACTGAGACAGTTGGGTTTATCAACATGGAGATCATAGAGGACCTAATCACGAACTATTGGGTGAGTGGATAGTGGGAATAAAATCTTGTTTGAGTGAGACTGAAACATGATGATAAAAGATATATATATATATATATTCTAAGATATATATATATATATATATCTTTATAACTGGCACAGTGATTTTTGTTGTAAAGGGGAGCAGGAAAATGAGGCAGTAGATATAGGTCAAGACTTGTTTTTTTAAAATAGGAGAAAACAATCAACATGTTTGGATTCTGATGGGAAATCTTGCACTAGAGAAGGAAAAAATTGATGATGCAGAAGAGAAAAAAGGGAATTATCTTATCAATGTCTATGAGCAGGCAAGAAGAAATAGGATACAGTGCATTAATGGAGATGTGGTCTAGTTGGTAGCAGGGAAGGTCTGTCTACACTAATGAGTGAAAGCAGAGTTAGGCTCAGATCCAGTGGGGTGGACATGGTGGAGACAGAGCTTTTTCTCTTCTGATTTTCTCAGTGAAATAGTAAGTCAGGTCATCATCTTAGAGTGAGGATGGAGGGGGAGATATTGTGAGTTTGAAGTGAGAGGGGGAATTCTGAAAGTTGTCTGGAGAATGGGCGTGTGAAATGGTTGGAGACTTGTACAAGGTTTCTGGGCATCGCTGGGGGCCCAGTCAGCTTCACTGGTATATGGTTTTCACCAGGCACAATCAGTTTAGGTGCAGAGTAGGTAGAGAGTTGGATTTAGCCAGGGTTGGGCTTTGGTGAGGACAGTATTTCTAAGGGAGAGAGAGGGGCAAGAAGGTTGCTTAAGTGTGCAAGAGAGCGATCCTATGAAATCTAGACGGGGTAGGGACGGAAATGAAGATCTGATGGTGTGAATGCCAGTGAAGAGATTATAGAATTTTGGATCTTAGTGGGTCAATGAATTGTCCAAGTGATGGAGTGGGCTGGAAAGATAAGTGGTGGTTGGATAGTGGGATGAAATAGAAATGATTGGGGTGGGGGGGGTGAAATTAACGTCAGCATCTAGAGTACAATCAAGGGAATGAGCGGCTGGAGCAGATAAGGTCAAAGGCCTGAAAGACCAGCGCACTAGAAGCATCAAAGATGTTGAACCTCCCAAGAATTAATGTGGTATCAGTGCTGGAGAGAGGGATGGTGAGATAGAAGCTAAAGTCTTCAAAGAATGAAGTTGGCGGGGTTGGAGGGGGAGAGTCTATAGATTTCAGCTACCAGTTCAAGATAGTAGGTGCTATGGTCTGATGGTCAGAAAGTCAAAGCTGGGGGATTTTAGGCAGGAGGGAGACACAAGTGTGAATATGCCCAAGAGAACAGATTCATGAGGGGCACGGAGAAAAGCAGCTACCCTCTGAGGAAACTGCAAAGGAAGAGCCAAGTGTCATGAAAAGAAAGTGAGGGGTTCCCTCAAAGAAGAGGATAGAGATGATTGTGCTGAGGGCAGACCTGAGAGCACAGTGGGAGGAGATGGGGACAGATTAGGACATGTACCCAAATATATGTGACCCCGAACCTCCCATATCCTCGGCCCTCTGGGAATGTCAATACTTTATGACTACTACACCCTCTGGGACCATCCTCACTTGCTTTCATGAGATCATACGTTCTGGTCATTCCAAATCCTTTCTCTCTCCTGCTTGCCATCTCTCATTTGTCTTTCAGGTTTTTCATTTAGCTTCTCATTTGTTTCCTTCCTCCTGTCCTCCCTCTCTCTTTCTCTTCTATTTTTCTTCCTTTTGTGTCCTCTCCTTTTGTTCTTATTTCTTACTTAGAAAACTGGGTGTAAAATAACAGAAAGAGAAAAGGTGAAAAATGCGAAGAAATCCCATTAGCTGTTATCACTTGACAGAAATAGGGAGCGGTGTCCCTGACAGGCCCAAACTGTGGCGTTGCTGTCTCTTCCCTTGCCATAATATTCCTGGACATTCATGTTCTACCCACAGTGACAGAATCAAAAGAGGGGAGAGTGACACGCTCTTCGGAGAGCTTCGTGAATAAATATCAGCAACCACGTTTGGTCTAGTCTGTTCAGGAGACTAGAACCTTCTACTACTAGAGAACCTTCTCTACACAAGGACACAGGAAGAAGCTCGAGGAGGCCGTGACAAAGAGGCAGAAGGTATACTCTTGTGTCTCGAGAAGACAGAGGAGGAGGACAGCTTTCAGAACGGTCAAAGGGAGTGTACGATGCCGCATAACCAGAGCGTGATTCCCACCGGAATCATCCTCTGACGTCAAAACATGTTCGAAGTATCCTTGTTATAGCCTGTCACTGAGTCATCAGTCAAAGATCACCCATAATTTCCTACTTAGAGAAAGTTTTTGCTCTTGGGCTTATCAGCCTTTGTTTATAAGAACTATAATGGTTGAATACGAGACTTATAAGAGACTTTGAGAACATCTTTATAAAGATAGCTACGATGTCATTTGGGGGTTATTTGCGTAGCCTAGGAAAACAAGAGTGGGAACATTGAGAGAGTTGGAGTGATTTTTCTCAAGGCTACTTAAAGAGTAGATGAGACAACTGGCTCCAGGGTCTTTTAACTCCACATTTCGCCTACCTTCCCCTACAGCAGGCTGCCTCTCTCAAGCTGAAGACACTGTAAGAATCAATCAGATTAATTGACAAATTTACTCAAAACACCAGAGAGGGCTGAAGCTTGGATGGAGATCCAGTTTCCTGAGGCAATGTCTTCTTTGCCTTCTGTCCCAGATACTTGCATCCCTGTATCAGAGTCCATTTGACCCTCAATTGTGGGCTCAGCTCCATCCCATCCTTGGGGACCAATTTAGGCTCAGAGGCAGAAGAAGCATAGTATTACTGGTATCCAAGGTTCACAGCTGAGCGATGATCCTGCCCTGATCTCATACCAAGGTCAGTAACAAGCAGCTGCTTACCCTGCTGCACCGTGGTGAAGACCCTGCCTCAAAACTCAGTTTGACCATCAGAGCCTGAGGTGCTATCTTGACTTCTCCCCAGCACTCACGTCCTTTGGCCTGGTAGGAGCTAAGAGAACACAGAATAGTGTCACCTTGAACAGAACCTCAGCATGAACTACTAAGTATAAGTTTGACCTCTTAAAATCTATCATTAAAGAAATAGTAGTAAACATAGTAAGGAACCATTTCAAATTTAAACAATACAGAAATGTATAAGGTAGGAAGTGAATTTTCTTCTATTTTGATCTTAACCACATCCTTTTTTAGAGGAATCCTTAACTCTTCAGTATATAACATTCACATTTTTTCAACGCTAACTAGACATTTGCATACACATATAATTATGCTCATTTAAGGAAATAAAGCTTGAGTTTTTTTCCCCCAAGGGGGATCATTTAACAGAGATATCTTTCCAAGTCGTTGCCATAGTATTTCCTTTTTAATGGCCATACAGTACTCCACTGTATGGCTATGACATACTCTACTCATACAGTTCTGTAGTGATGACTATTTGGGTTCTTTGGAACTTTTCCTATTATAAACAATGCTGCAATATGCCTCCCCGTACATATATCCTTGTGCTAGAATTTTGGAAGCTAAACTCCGAGAAACAAAGTCACTGTGCCACACTCTGTGTGCACTTAAAAATTTGACGAACACTGCCAAATTGTCTCTCTTCCCAAATCATGTACCAATCTACACTCCCACCAGCAGTGTGTGAGTGTGCCTCTTTCTCCACATCCTTCCCAGCAATTTGCCTCCTTTTGGAGATCTGCAAAGAGGCAATCCATCAGACAGCGGAAGAGGCAAATGAGAATCTGTGTACAATGAATACACCTGACACCTTGTTGAATCCCAGGGCTCATTCTGCTGATCTGGCTGCCTAAAGAGGGTTCCCCCTCACTCTCAGCTCCTGGGGAGCACAGCTGAGGAATGGTTGATGAGGGGCACTAGGGCACTCTCCTTCACTTTGATTTAAAGTCTGCTCCTCAGTCCACTGCTACTCAGGGACAACATGCTCTGATGGCTGATAATATGCTCTATTTGTATTCTAGCTGGATATAGGTATTAGAGCCAAGTGTTTATTCATTTTCATCAGGGAAAGTCTTCAGGCACCGGGTGCTCACCTTGATCTTTAATTGTAATCACAAAATCAAAGCTCCGCTGTCATGTCAAAGGCTCACTCTAAACTTAGGAGGTCTATTGGCTTTCATTCCAAGTGTGCAGGACAAGTGGAGGCTTCTGTTACAAGGCTTCCTCTCCACTGCCCTGTCCCCTGATTTAAAATAAAGTGCAAAGGAAGAGAAAGTCAGTGCTCTATTGCTGAAGCTTGGGACTTTTAAAGCACCCATAATTTGTATGAACAATAATGCCCACTTTTGTTTTTAAGACCACTTAATAGACTTCATTTCTTAAACCAAACCACAGTTTAATCTTTCCTGACCAAGTCTTTGGAAGAAAACATCACAGCTTTTTCAGAGGACTTCAAGCAGTAAAAATGTACAGCTCATTTTAATAGGCCATAAAAGACCCCAAGAAAAATTAATCTTTTCATACATATAGTAGATGATTTTCAAAGGAGATTTATTTATTCCCTTGAATTTTTTTTTAAAAAGAGCTTTTTGTTTTTGTTTTTTGTAAAATTGTCACATTCACAGTAAAAAGTCAAACAATGCAGAAAAATAAAATAAAGTTTTAAAAAATGACATATGAAATCCCACAACCTGAGGAGAATCACATTAACATTTTGGTGGAACACATTTCTAGAAACACTCTGCATTTATGTGGACCATACTCATGTAAACTGCTTTTTTTCCCACTCAAAGATATGCAATAACCATTTTCTCATGTATATTACTTTTATTAGTGATAAACATTCTATTCTATAGATGCATCAGAATTTACTCAGCTAGTTCTCTAATGATGAACAATTAGGATCTTTTCAATTTTTTAAATTAACTTTATTGGGTTGACATTGTTTAATAAAATCATATACGTTTCAAGTGTATAATTCAATAATATTTCATATGTATATTGTCTTGTGTGCTTACTTTGCACATATCTTTCTAGATTTCCACGTAAGTAATATTTACACTCCAGCAAATAAAACTAGTGGATTCGAGGGAATTTGTGCTTTTTAAAGTTTTTGACACAATTTGGCCAATTACTCTTTAGAATGGCATAGAATTACCATACTATAGCAATTTATGTGTTTATTTTGACACATGGTAGCTGACATTGAATAGTAACATTGATGTTTATCTGCTATCTTAATAAGTGAAATGACACCAATTTTAATTGCGTTTTTTATTAATGAAATTTGACACTTTTTCATATATTTAATGGCCAGTTTGTGTTCATTACTCCTTAAGAAAAATTGGAGTATTTATTAAGAATAGTAATCATTTGTCATATATATGTTGCATATATTTCTCTGATTAATTTTCAAATTTTGTTATTTTAATTAAATTTAATAAATTATATTTTTGTACATTCCTTTAAAAAGTGAAAAACGTACTTTTAAAGGGGAAGTTATACCTGTATCACAATGATACTGAGAGCTTTGACTGAAGGAAACTTGGGGGTAGGTGGCAAAGTTGGGGCAGATGGCATCGTGATTGAGGATGCAGAAGAATCTGCTTGGCAGTTACTCTGCCAGAGGCGTTGGCAGTATTCTAATACTATTTGCTTATGTGTATTCCAAAATGAAAAGAAAGAAGACCTAGTTGGAAACATCTAAGAATAACATAAACTTATTTTTCTTTGCTTCTCCCAAAGTTTCATGAATTGCTCAGGTCACTTAAGACTGGGGTTGTTTTGAGGGAGATTTTTGAGTGGTTATAGCATCAGAGTTGTTGAAACAAAAACGTAATTGGGTGGGTTCTCTTTTACTGTCATTTGGTTTTTCCCTCCCCATCCCCTCACCCCCCGACGTCTCCCCACCACCCTCTAAGTAGGCTTCATGTCTAAAATCTGTCTGAAGATCAAATGTGTGGTCCTTTGTATAAGGAATTGACCTAGTTTAGCCTTACTTGACAATTAGAGGTTAAGTGCAAGGAACCAAACCAAAAACAAAACAACCTTAGAAAACATTATCCCAGATTTTTGTGTTCTTGATTTATAGTACTAAACCGATAGTGGTGGCTGAATAGAAAATCTTTATTCATTTGGGCTCGAATTACTTTCAAAATCATATAGGAGATATCTTGCCTGCTCAAAAGAATGCTCTGCTTTCAGGGATCATAACAATTTAACTTCCTAGAAGCAAATAAATATTGTATAAAATTTGGGAGACATTTACTATGGGCCAGTGTTCTACGTGCTTTACAAAAAGATATAGACCTATATATCTTTATATCTATATCTATGCTTAATTTGCTTGATATGCTCTGCCTCCACTTGAAATTGCCCCCTTCCCCTCCCTGCCCATACTTGAAAGAGCAAACTGAGGAAATTTTAGAGTGGTCTGGGAGTCCCATGTCAGGAGAGTTACAATCTTTTGCATAAATACTTCAACTTCTTCTCAGGAGGATTGGAATAAACCAGGTGAATATAAGGCATGGGTTGCCCTAACTCTTTCAGGGTCAATGATAGGGACTCCTCCTTTGGTTAATATAAAAGTAAGATTGTGCTCTTAATTCTCAATCTTATTCATTTAAAGAAAATCTTAGTTTAAAAAAAATTGTTACTTCTATTTTTAAATAAGTAATCCATGCACATCATAGAAAATTTACAATGTACCAAGTGGCATATACTAAAAGAAAAGTCTCCTCCCCTTTCCAGTAACACTCAGTTCCCCTTCCAAGAAGCAATCATTATTGTCTTGTGTATCTATCTAGGAATATTCTAAGTACTCATACAATTATGCACACATACACACAGATATTCTCTCTGCGCCACTCCCTCATGGATATGGAAACATAGCTATAACACTGTCTTGCTCTTTTCACTTAATATTTTATCTTGGATCATTCCGATCCACTGTATTGATGTACTGAATTTATTTAATTAGTTTAAAAGAGTCTTTTGCTATTACAAACCAAAATAGCAATAAATATTCTTAAATATACATCATTTTCTAGGAGCACGGAAATTTTGTTGGACAAATTGCCAAGGGGCGGAATTGCTACGTCACAGGGCTCGTGTACTTTTTAATTCTGAAAGATAATCAGGAAAAATCATCTGCTTAGGCAGAACTATTTAGTAGTTTTTATTTAAAAGATCATCCAATAGTGTCTTGGTCAGAAGGGATCTCAAAGTTCTTTTCTAGAAGTGTCTCAACTAGGTGCAAACTACAAATCTCTGGAATGTATTAAAAAGATATCAAGTTTGGAGATGTGAGACCCACCCGTCAAAAGCAATGTCAAGGTAGACAGACCCACGAAGCCCTGCAGATTCTGATAGGCAACAGTAAATGACCTTAGAGGCTTTGAAGTGCAACCTACTGTGGCTGCCAATGTTACATGCTGTAGGTGGTGCTGCCTGCTATTAATTAGGCTGAACCATATGAAATTATAGATGTGACACCATTTTTGATCTACAAAAATTGCAATTTTCATTTTCATTTCATTAGTCATTCAACTAATATTAGGTTTATTTTTTGGTATCTTAAGGAGAATTCCTATGGAACTGGGGAAGGTTTCACAGAGAAGGTGATTTTGGAGCCTGAGAAGTGAAGAGATAGGAGTGAGGGTCAGGAAAGTGGACAAGAACATCACAAATCGAGGGTATAGGAGACCCCTGGGAATGAACTTCTATAGAAGGAAAATGTGTGAAAAGACTGATGTCTCATCGTTACAGATTTTCATGAACTGAAGCTGACATACCAGCTCCTAGTGAGAAGCAGAATACTGTAATGCAGCAAGAATGATCGGCTCAGGGCAGGAGTGGCTCACATCTCCAAATAGGTGCATCTGGATTAGGGTTTTAAGCACGCAACTGAAGCTGATGGGGATTAAAATTTTGGTCCATTTTGAGATTTGGCACTGAAAACTTCAGTTCAACATTGTGGTCAATATCTGCCATGCCAGCGTAGACTTAAAAGTGGCCCTGAAGTTCATTATCTTAAATGGTTGCTAAGGGGATGATTATAGGGATTTCCTCACACTTGGAGAAGAGTCATCCCGGAGCACTGAGATAAATATATAGTGAGGGAAAGCGTGTTTCCTTTTAAAATTATAGATAAAATATAACAACATTAGAGACAGTTTAGAAACAGAAAAGAAGACCCCACCTATAATGACCACCCTAACAAAACAGCTCTGAATGTGTCCATAATCCTTTCTAGTCCTTGACCACTTGCTTTTATATTTTTACACGGTTGCAATCATAAGCTTTTCTCATTATACGTCTCAATTTTGCTATCATTTTAAATGGCTGCATACTAGTCCCTTGAGTGGTTGTACTATAATGTGCCTGTTTATTCTACCATTCTCAGATGTTTCGGGTTGCTTCCAATTTCTTGCTTTAAAGAAAAATATCTTTTTGATCTCTGGGCCTGAAAAAAGGCTCCCATCCACACCTTAGTTTTTTCTATTAAAGTAAATTATTCTGCCACACAGCTTGCCTGGGCCAGCACAGAGATCTATTTGTCTATTTTACTAATACTAAAGGAGATAATATGTACAGCAAAGCACTTAGAACAATGCTTGGCAAATAATGAGTTCTATATAAATGTGAACTGTTATTGTTACTAGTCAATGTCTTTTGTCACCAATGTCAGAAAAAGACCTACAAATAAAGAAATTATTGGGAGGATATCGGGTTGCCCACAGAGAATTAGAGTCAACAAATGAGAAGGCGCCAAGGAAGGCCTGACACTTCTGAGAAGTAGTGGTTAGCTATTTTGTACACTGCCCCTCAATTTGGGTTTACCTAATATTTTCACGGTTTCTGGAGTTATGGATTTGGGGAAAGTATACCTCAGAGGTGACGTACCTTTCCCATGCCATCGTATTAGCGCATGTAAAATGTTGATATATTTTATTACAGTGATGTTAACCTTGATCACTTAGTTAATGTGGTGTCTGCCAGATTTTGCCATGTGAAGTTACAATTGTCCCCTTTCCATACTCTATTCAGTAGAAGCAAGTCATTAAGTTGGGCTCACATTCGAGCGGAAGGGAATGAGGTTCCACCTCCTGGAGAAAGAAGAACCAAGTAATTTGCAGACACACATTAAAAACACATTAAAATGATAATGAGGACTTTTCTTGGTTTGGGTTTTTTCTCTTTTTCTAGGCTTAACTTTGAAGTTAAACCATAGTCCTTAATTTACAAGGACAGTTCTCAGTTTTCAGCTCAGTTATTTCTTATGAAAATTAAGACAGGAGAATTAAAAGAATAAGAAGCAGTGCCGTTAACAAAGTGGAGCGATGAAATACTTAGGCGGAAATTAACAAGGTACAAGGAAGCTTGCCGAGTTTTCAGTCTCATCAGCAAATCTTATAACTTTTTAAGTTTTAGAGGTTGCTTAAAACATAAAGTCTTATTCTTCACCCATTTTCTCTCTGGCAACATGAAGCACATTTCATAGTTAATTCTCTCAAGCGACCAAGGCGATGGGAGATGGGAGGGGCAGGAACTTTATAAATTGGTAAAGCTCCTACAAAGAAAGGGTTGGTGTATTATTATTATTATTATTATTCCAATTGCTCAATAAGAAAAAGCAAAAACTTGGCAGTACAACATTACCTTGTTTCTTGGAACAAAAGTGGAGAATAACTTTGTCTCCATTTGCTAGGGACACCAAAAACAGGCCTACTCTTTACTGAGTGTGTAAGCTCCATGGGAAGTGGCATAGAATAAGGTGGAAGCCACACAAGAAAGAATCCTGAGAGTTCTATATTTTTAAAAAACGGCAGGGGCTCTGGAAGAACTTCAAATCAAGAGAAAAAACTACTGCGTATCTGAACACTGAATTGGGATTATTAAATAGTCAGAGAATGAAAAACATGCAGATAGGAAACGATTCAAAGGATCAGGAGAAAGGTTATTCCGTAACTAAAAATGAAAATAAAATAAAATAAAAATCTTCCCATAATAAATACTTCCTAATAGTATCATGGAAACTTGACTCTTGACTCTGGGCTGCACGTTGCGTTCCAGATGACTTGTAAAGCAATGATTTATTGGTCCCAGAGCCAGTGAGCCTTGGGAGCAGTTCAATAAGACAGTGTGGTTTGTGGGTCCTGAATCATTATTCTGCCTGGCAACTTTATGACAGCTGCTGAATCTTAGAGGGGGGCAGAAGGAAATGATGTTGATTTATAGAGGGAGTGGAATTGTTTGTCGATGAAAATATAATTGTGCTTCTTCCAGGCTCAGATATCTATAGGAAATCAGATCAGCCTTTACTGACAATTTAACATAGACCAAAATTTGGAAGAGGGAGCATTGCCTTGCATTTTCTTAAAACCTTATACTTTTCGTTAAAGGTTTCACTATAGTTCTGTTAAAATACTTTCTACAAGATAATTGGTGCACGCTTCTCTTTTATAGTTTATATTCTTCTCCATAATGTTAGTGCAGTGGTGCTGGGACTGTGAGCATATACGGCCATATGACATGCATAGTTTCCTTTGTTCTTTTTAACAACCACGTGTTAAGCACATTTTGAAAGATAAGGAAACTGAGACCCAGAGACTTTAAGTAACTTGGGTAGTTTAACAAGGTAATAATAGAGCTAGTGGCTGAAGATTAGGATATGGCCCCTCATCCAGTCTTCCCATTGCACTGGCGCCTCTGAAGAGAGAGCCTTGTGCAACTACCCTCCTATGACCCATTGAACAATAAAAGAAGTACATGCATTGCAGAGTTTGGCAGGATCAATCAAAAGCAATTCTGTTTTCTCTACATTAAGCATCAAAAAATTAAAAGCCATCCAGGCTTGAATCTCAGATAGACAGATAATAAGCTGCGATCACTCTTAGGTTGAGCCCCCCAGGAAGATACTCTTAGCTCTGGGTGGCAGACACATGAATAAATAGTCAAATCTTATCATAAGAATAATTTTGCCCAGGACCGGGGACAGGGCTGCTCAGAGAAAGTGAGGATGATTCTCTAATGGACACCACACTCCAGAGGTCGAAGTCAAGAGTGGGAAAGAGCCTTGTGTGGGACATGGAACCTTGGGAGGAAATATAAACCAGAGGAGAATGTAATTACCTGACAAGGGCCTGGTCTGCAATTTACCTTCTCTAAGGGTACACATTCTCTGGTTATTAAAAAGGCATTTGCTTTCAGTACAGTACATGAATTTTCTCATGCTTGTAGTAGATTTTAAAATCCAAATGTTGTGACTTAGGCTACAAATATTTTCTATCTTACTATTAGGGATATATATTATGGATTATATGTTAATGGCCTTATAACCAGTAAGTCAATGTTGGATAGAATACCTGTTTAAGGAATGTATTTCATTCTAATTAAGCCTGAAGTCTGAAGTTGCTTGTAAAAGAAATAATGAAAAAATTTAAGCAATTCCAACCAGATATGGCCCTTACTGAGAACAGGATTTTGTAGTGTGAATGATATAATCAAATCTCAGTGATTATTCATATTCACACATTCAATATTTGTAATGCTGATCTCCCAAAGACTTCCAAACGTACAAAATAACTTGTATTTATTGAAGGCCTTTACTGAAGATGACTCTAAGATGCTAATAAGGCACAGGAGTTGTTTTTAAAAGTTGACTATTTAATATTTCATATTAATAAATAAACTGCTCCTTAGCGGTCAGCCAAGTGAGTTCTAGGAGCCTGGACAATAATCCTGGGGTCTGCAAGTCAGAACCTCACCCTCTGCCATGCGTCTGGGTAGCATTTGCTCACGGCATCTTGTTTTAGATTCCTTTCCATGAGGAAGTTAAAATTCCCTAGGAGGTGGCCAGGGAAATCCCTGAGGGCCAGTCCCAGACAGGCTAACTCTCTGACTGGGCAGCCTTGGGAAGCAGAAGAGCTGGGGTGGGCTAATCCCTCTGTTAGGATTCATGGGTGCTCAGGTTCCCCTCTCCCCAAGACTAGGAGAGCTTGGAACCAATCATGTCACTCCAGAGTCCTTGCTTTACCCTCTCACACAAAGCAAGCATTTAAATATATAAGAATGTAAGAAGTTATTGGAGGAAAATGTAACATTGACTATTGCTGAGAACTTAGAGTAGTTAAAAATAAGTCTATAGACAAAAAGATAAGATTGTCAATGGAAATGAAAAATGCATCTACTAGTATTCATGTTATTTCTCTCTGGGCCTTTCTTTGAGTTCCCTTCACCAGGATTTATCAAGTGTTTATAGTCAGCCCTAAGTGAAGCACAATGTGGGTCCTGAGACCTTTACTCAAAACTAAGGCCCGTGGAACACTTGCTGACCAGAGGATGCTCTGTGCAAAATTGCACAGTACCCTGTGATGTGAGACCACTCACATCACCAGCTTGTTCTAAAATATCATTCAGAGCAAACACAACTAACTGCACGCTGCTGGCCTGGGTACACTGGGGAGAGGGAGAGGCGGAGCTCAAATGTAAAGGCTCTCTTTAAATCTAATTTTATGTAGATGACTCCAGAGAAACTCATTTTGACCAAGGTTTTACGTTAAAATTTTTCTTCTTTTCTGCTTCTTGAGACTTGCCCAAATAAATTTCAGAAAACTTGGAGAGATTCTTGCCTAACACTCTAATATAGTAGAACATCATTTTTCTCTTTGTCTTTTGCAAACAATGACAAGATGACCTAGCTGTGTTTCTAATCGGTTGTGAGTCTGCATTTTCTACAGCATAAGGTAAAAAATCTTATTCCTTTTATAGATATACAGTCGCCTGAGGTTGGCCCTTAAAAGCTGTTTTGATCCACGGGTGTCGGTTGCTGCCAAATTCTCCAACTCCCAAACTACCGTTATGCATTTTCTCTTGGACAGGGAATTTTAGGATCATCCCTCCCGACCCCGTGATGAAGCCATTTATTTCTCCCTAAGATGGAAGATTCATTTATTTTTTCCTTGTTTCTCCTTGGTAATTATCTCTATTACTACCCATAATCTGCCCAATCTTTTTCGATAACATCCTGTGATTAAAGCCAATTGGCTCACGTTGAAAGCTAAAGGAGAATTAACCAGGCACAGAAATGTTACCCTTGGATTAAAGAAGGCAAACTTTCAGTAGGCTGATGCTTGAGAGATTTTTGATGAGGAAGGGTGGACGTTGACCTGACACTAACATTCAGTAAAAAAAAAAAAGTCAGTGCTCAAAATAAGGCTGAGTAACATATGGTAGTTCCTTATGTGGACCAAAGAAAGGACAGTTCTGCCTACAAAGGAGGTCAAATGATGTCTTGTTGATTTTCAAATATTGTCCCAATTATTATACTGGGCAGCATTTCAGAAAATGAGGAACCAGAAAGCCTTAATGACAATGATGATAATAATAATAGTGATAATAATAGTAGTAGCCATCGCTTATTTAGCTAAGTCATTTGCATTTACTAATTCCCTTTATTCTTTCCATAACCCTTTAATATAGGCATTATTATTTTCGGTTGTGTTTTTTTGTTTTTTTTTTTTTGAGAGGCTGTGTGATTTGCTCAAGATCACCCAGTTAGTAAGTGGCAGAGCAAGGATTTGAATTTAGTTTTGAATGCTCAAGTTATATCATGCCCAGCACTGGGGTTGGCACTAAGGGGGAATGTAACTTTTCTTACCCTTGAGTTAACAGTCTGCCTTGGGATATATAAGACATTGGGAACGCTTAAAGAGCAATGAACAATCATTTACAACTAAATCCCCTCACTATTTAACCCCTCGTTACTATTTAATAATTTTTTTATTAGATAGTCCCTGTTCAGATTACTTGTGGGGCTTCTGTCTTCCTATTGGATCCATGTCAGGAGGCACACACACCCGTGAGATCTCAGAGATGATGCCAGTCATTTTGGAGGCAGTGTTGAAGTCTGGAGCCACTGCTTTTTAGCTGTATACCTCGGCAAATCACTTATTCTCTCAGTCTGTTTCCTCATCTCAATAAAAGATGTGAACAGTACCTACCTCAAAGGAGTGTTGGAGAAACAAGCAAAATAGTTGAAAAAGGTGGTTTGCATACAAAAAGGTCTCCTGTAACCACAACAACAACATCAATAGTAACATAAAGGCTCAGAAATAGTGCTATTAAAATTCAAATCTATTACAAGTAAGAGGCATGCCACCACCACTTGTTTTCAGTATAAACCTTTTTATTCGGATTAACGCCTACACGCTCCTTTGAAAATGCTAAATACCATGAGCAGGAGATGTGTGTGTGTGTGTGTGTGTGTGTGTGTGTGTGTGTGTGTGTGTGTGAGGGGGGGGGGGCAGAAGATAAGTTTCTGTAGGAAAGGAATAATAAATCTTATTTCTTAGCTTTCCTTGATGTCAATTATAATGCCTTGTGCACATTAATTCACATGCAATGAGCAATCTTTATTAACAGTCTGCTTTTTTGTTTAAAGGCTCCTTTCTCAAACATTTCCCCCATTAATGTGCCACAATGAGTAAAGTTCACCATTTTCATATTTTGGGGTGAATACTACTCCTTTTAGATATTCTTTTAAAAAATTGATTTATTCCTCTAAAGATCAACACATGAAACTTCTATTAATCATTCCTACCTTAGTGAGAATGAATCTATTGGGTAATTTTGAAACAAGAAATGGAATCTATCAGATAATTTTTTAAAAAATTTATTTATTTAAATTAGTTTCAAGTATATAATACATTGGTTAAACATCTATACAGTTCATAAAATGATCCCCCCAAATGCTCCCTCCCTCCCCTGGCCCTCCAACTAGCCATCATATTAATGCTAACTGCATTCCCTATCATTCCTCCCATCCTCCCAAGCCCCCTCTCCCTCTGTCTGTCACCAAATTGTCCACTATATTTGTGAGTCTGGTTTTGATTAGTTTGTTCTTTTTGTTCCTTAGATTCTGCATATAAGTGAAATCATATGGTATTTATCTTTCTCTGTCTGATTTATTTTACTTGGCATAATAACTTCTAGATCCATCCATGTCGTTGCAAATGGTAGGATTTCATTTTTTTCAATGGCTGAGTAATATTCCATTGTATGTATAAACCATAACTTCTTTATTCAATCATCTGTTGATGGGCATTTAGGTTGCTTCCATATCTTGGCTGTTGTAAATTGTGCTGCCATGAATATTTATGAATTATTGTTTGGTTTTTCTTTAAATAAATACTCAGAAGTGCAATTGCTGGGTCAAAAGGTATATCCATTTTTAAATTTTTGAGAAACCTCCATACCCTTTTCTATAGTGGCTGTACCAATTTGCAATCCCACCAACAATGTATGAGGGTTCCCTTTTCTACGCATCCTTGCCAATGCTTGTTGTTTTTTGATTTATTGATGATAGCCATTCTGACAGTTGTGAGGTGGTATCTCATTGTTGTTTTAATTTGCATTTCTCTGATGATTAGTGACCTCAAGCATCTTTTCATATGTCTATTAGCCATCTGTATTTCCTCTTTGGAGAAGTATCTGTTCAGATCTTCTGCCCATTTTTTAATTAGATTGTTTGTTTGTTTTGTCGTTGAGTTGTATAAGTTCTGATCAGGTAATTTTGAAACAAGAAATGATCAGACAGCATGGACTACCTGGAAAGAAAAAGAACGTCCTGAAAATTAGGAGAGAAGAGTGAGAAGGAAAGAGTAGGCATAGGACAATGTAAATTTTCTAATTCTGGTCTGAGCCAGCACTGCACATTGCATATGCACAATAAACATTCTCTTATTTTGCAAATCTCGGCATTATCGAGAAAACAATAAGCAAAGTTGGGAGATGAGATCATACAGATTAAAATTATAGGCTCTGTAATTAGCTAGATGTAGGTTTGAGTTTTGGCTCTGTCATTAACTAGCTGTATGATGTTAAGCAAATAATTTTATCTCTCTGATTCTCAGTTTCCTCATCTATGAAATGGGGATGATAGTGGTACCTACACATAAAATTCCAGTGAGGCTTGAAAGAGATAATACATGTATGTATTTAGTGCAGAATCTAGCATGCAGTAAATGCCGTTAACTATCGTTGTTGTTAATGTTAAGTATTATCCAGAATTGGGCCAACAGAAACATCATCTCATTGTGGTATGAATCCCATGACAACCAGAGGATGCAAACTACAATGGGCAGTCTATAATGATGGTATTCGATATGGAAATTTTTCCTTGAAAACCCTGATTAAGTCACTAAAATATTTTTTTAAATAAACTTATTTTGCAATAATTTAAAATTTACAGGATTGTTGCCAATGCAGTATAGAGTTCCCATACACCCCTTTTCCCAACATCCATAACGTTAACACACTGAAAATACTTTAAAATTATGTTTCAGTATAACAACATTCTCACCATTCTAATAAATCTAGTTCTTTCCTTTTGTCCATGTTCCTTTCTAGTTCTCGTTTACCTTGTATGATAGATGGACTGGTTGTTCTCATTTCTTTACTACTAACAGTATTTTCAACATCCCTACTCTTGCCATGACCTCATAATATGATACAATCATGAATGTATACTGGAGTGAGGGTCTTTTCCTTTCATTGAGTCCTTTATATAAAGCATTGTTTCTCAATCATCTAATGCCAATATCTCACCTACAGAAATAACTATTTAATCATGTGGGTTGGGACTCAGTCACCAATTTTTTTTTTCTTTTAAGCCCCTAAGGTGTTTGTGATGTGCAGTCATATTTGAGAAGCAGCCATATTTGAGTATATTTTGAAATTTTAAATGTGTCATATCATATTGAGCTTTTCTCTGCATTAGGTTGTTTCAATGAACCTATCCATTTCCACATGCAGCGCTGATGGCCCTGTCATTACAAAAAGACTGGTAACTGTAATGTCACCTGCACTATATAAAACCTTCAAATAATGCTGTGAAAGTTGAAAAACAGGAAATGCAGACTGTTTGGAAATCGACACCTTCCTGGAGGAGGAGGGAATTACAGCATGAAAAAGGAGCTCAGTAATGCACACACGTGGGTACATTTATTCTATAAACTATCACTTATATTATTATAAATATTTTAATTCAGTGTAATGAACATAGTCCTTACTTCCTGATTCACATGTGTGTTCTGGTTTTTAATTTCCCTGAGGAAATGTTTCTGGGGGAAACAAAGGGAAGTCGATTGTTTTTGTCATGAAGAGAAATCTTTTCACTTGTTCGAAATACCTGCCCAGGTGAGAGGATGTGGTTTAGAAAAAGAACTAGTGAATACAGTCATGGACACCTTTTACTGAAGTGCGTGAAAGCAGCCCAAAGAAGGAATCTATAGAAATGCGTGAGCTCGCATCAAGTCACTGATTCCTTGGAATCCGATCATCCTATTTTTTAGGAATAAACAAGAGGTTGATTGGGGATTTTGACTTCCTTCATTTCATATCTCCTGCCTTTCTTCCTTCAGACTTTTCCAGGCTTGAATTTTTAGGTGACCTTTTGCCTTTATTCCATGTCACCTTCCTCCATCCTTCCTCCCTTTGCTAGTGGTGTCATTAGAAGTCTGGATGCCCGAGGTCCAGTGCAGCTCTGCCTTTGATCAGCTCTGTTTCACTCTTTGCATCTTAAGTTTCTTGTCTCTTTTTCCAAATCTATAGAGTGGGACTTCTGATCCCTCTCCATTTCATAAGATTAGAAAGAATAATTAATCTGTGAAAGGGCTTTGCAAGTGTAAATCTATTCTCAGTCTGGATTGCTTACCTGTCAAGCCTATGAAAAGGATGGGAAGCTTTTAAAATATTGAATCTTGATCTTTATTCTGTGCTTTTGAAACTAACGGAGACTTCAGGTGACACAACAAAGAACAATTTTATGCCAATATTGAGAATACCAATATGCCCATCTTATTTTAAATGTTATAGAGGAGATTATAAACCAAAGTGAAAAAATAAAAATTTCTAGAAAATGCTAGTTTTCTTCATTCAGAATTTTGATGATTATTTATTTCAGAATTGAAATGAAAGTAAAATTCCTGTGAGCACATTAATTTTCAAATATGGGTTAACAGAAACAACTCGTTTACACTAATTTTACATTAATTTCTGGATTATTTCCCATATCCTCCACCTTGCCTATCATATAAAAAGTTGTGACCTACAGAGGTGTTTGTGAAAGGCACATGCTAAGAGCACAGACCTAAAGCATTTTTGAATGTTCAAATGTTATTGGCAAAGGTCAACTACCATTAATCCCCTTCCTGTCTTCCTGTATCCCTCTGTGAGCTAATTTCTTTCCAGGTAACTGCAGTAGACAAGATCTGCCTGGTAATAGTAGATAATGCTTACCGAACTCTTCCCATGTTCTAGCTACTGCACTTTATCGACATATTCCATTCAACCCTCACAATGAGAACACAGGCAAATGCGGGAGGCTGGAAAATAAACCGGTGAATGTTAACTTATATGGCATAAAAGGGTCTTTGTAGATAGAAAAATTATCTAGATGGGCCTTGTGTTAGTCAGAGTTCTCCAGTGGTTATGGGGGTTGAGAAGTCCCACAATCTGCTTTCTACAAGCTGGAGGCCCAGGAAGTTCGGTAGTGCAGTTCAGTCCAAATCTGAAGGTCTGAGAACCAGGGGAAATGATGGTATAAATCCTAGCTGGAGAGCTGGAGAAGGTGAGATGAGATGTCCCAGCTCTCATATTGTGGCAGGAAAAAGAGAAAAATTCTTTCTTTTTTCACCTTTTTTCTATTTAGGCCCTCAACAGATTAGATGAGGCCCACCCACAATGGAGAGGGCAATTACTTTCCTGAGTCCACTGATTCAAATGCTAATCTCATCCAGAGATGCCCTCATAGACACACCCAGAAGTCATGTTTAATCTGGGTACCCCGTGGCCAGGCAATTGACATATAAAATTAATCATCACTGGCCATGAACACAATCACATGCATTCTTATAAAAGGAAAGTAGAGAGACATTTGATACACAGAGGAGAAGGTGATGTGACCATGGAGGCATAAATTGAAGTAATGAGGCCACAAACCAAGGGATGCTGGCAGCCACCAGAAGCTGCAAGGGGCAAGGAATGAATTTTCTCTTAGAGCCTCTGGAAGAAGCATGGCCTAGATGACACCTTGATTTTAGCTCAGTGAGAATGATTTTGGCCTTCTAAACTCCAGATTTGTGAGAATAAATTTCTGTTGTTTTAAGCCACAAGATACTTGTAGTCATAAGACATTAATGCAGGTGATATTAATATTATCATCATACCCATCTACAGACGAGGAAACCAAATTTGAAGAAAGCCAAGAAACTAGACTCAAGTCACAAGTAGTAGAGTCAGGATTTGGACCCAGGAAATCAAACTCTGGACCCAGGAAATTAACCAGTGAGCTGACCCATGACAGTCCATAATAGCCCTGGTGAATATGTGGCCCCTGCTCTGGTCACACACAATATCATTGTTGTCTTAGTAAATACAGTCATTTTTGAAGACTGTGGGATACAGAAGGGTTCTGTATCTCTGCTTCAAAACCACTCAGTTTTTAGGTACCGGAAAAATTGAATCACTACCCATTTCCCTCCCCAATCTTTCAGCTTCCAGCAAAGCCTTTAAGAGCTTCTACACATTCAGGATGGGGGGGGGGTTGGGGGTGACACTGGATTCTGAATTGGCAATTCATACCTCTGTATGAATTCATACCTCTAATCCAATTCATACAGTATTGGATTAGATTATCATTTATTGTTGAATCTTGCAATTAGTTAAATACAAGGGTCTGAATCATCTCTTGGCCTAAACTATCATTTCAGTTTCTCCTTAGGTAAGAATAATAGTGCAACTGGCCTACACAGATATATCTGTATGTTATGTATATCTGTGTGCTATGTATACATATCCATATTTATATGCATACCTGTTGTGGCTCACGAATAAAGATCTCAGTAATAAACAGTGACTACCTGTTTAGTCACTATCACTTCCTGAGCACATTTAATTCCTACAATAATCCTGTGAAATAGTTACTGTCTCTTTTTTTTATATATTAGAAATTTTCCAAGATCACCAGAGGAGGAGGTATTTAAACTCAGGTTTGTCTTGCAAACCTTACAAGCCTAATTCTTATAACCATTCAACTTTTCTCCCTTTTGCTTCCTTACACAAGCTGTTTTTTAGAGGCTCTGTGTGTGTGTATGGGAGAGGGAGAGGGGAGGTAGCCATATGATCACAATAAATAAATAAATAAATAAATAAATAAATAAATAAATAAAGGCAGAAATTTTGGTTTATCATCATGATTCAGTGGAAGGCTTTGACATATTACTTGATGTTCTCTCTGTTTTCGAAAAGTGGGTAATATAGCATCAATCTCAAAAATAAATATTTCTGGACATCAATTACAATTCCAGTCAGTGAAAATTTACCTAGTTAAAACTTTGGAGAAATTTCTCAGGTTCTTTACCATGGGGAAATGGCTTTGAAAGACCAAAGAAAGAAAATAAGGTATTTCCTCATCACGAATAACAATGTGAAATTGTCTTAGAAAGTGTTCTTTTGTTGTAAGGATTAGACACCCACTAAACCAGCTGAAATGGAGAGGACTTAGAAGGAAGCATAGGTGTCTAAGTGAACCCAAAATGATGCAGTGTGATATCAGGAGAAAATGTATCCACTGTACCCCCAGTTCCTCGAACAATGCCTAGTTCAAAGTTAGGGTTCAATAAATATTTGCTGAATGGGAGAATGAATGAATTTCTAAATTTCTGGGGGATAGAATCCAATTTGCTCATCTTGGGTCAGGTGTCCGTAAGGTGGTCCAATCAGTCCTGTCCAGGAGGCTGATTATATAGGGCCCTGGTGAGAGGAGAGCATCTCGTTCTCAAAGAAAGAAGACTGTAGATGGAGAAGACACTTCAACGAGTGTCTATTAAAGAAGTAATGAGCACCTAGCCTTGCTGAGCTGCTGAGGCCTCTTTTAAAGTACAATGACATGGCCCTGTTAGGGTAAGCACTATAAAATTGGGCAAGGTAGAGGTGGTTGAACAGTGAAATAGTGGAACAACAGAAATATTTTTAAAATATGAAGGAAACGCTTCTTTGTTGATAGACTAACTAATCCTGTTGAAAGTGGTTCGTTTACCATTTGGTAGGGGCAATGTTATTAGGGTGCTACTTCACGAGGCCAAGATTGAAATGAGGTCCCATGTTTAGGGCAGAAAAGCTGATAGACAATTTGCAGACTTTGATCAGACCTGGAGAAACCACCCGAATCTGGACTTGTTCAGGGAAAAGCCAAGCTTCTAAGAGCATGAGAGACCCTTACCAGTTTGGCCACTACCTACTCTCTTTGCTCACCTGTCTTTGTCCACCCCACCCCCATCCCACCCTCACAGTTCTCAGCATATTCACCATTGCTCTAGCCAGATGAATTCATCATCTTCCCCTCAACGTACCTTCTCTTTCACACACCAATGCCTTAGCTCAAGCTCTCTCCTCCGCCTAGATTTTCTTTTTCTCACCCTTTGAGTGAATACTTACTTTCAAGGTTTCATACTTAATCATAAGGTCTCTTCTGACCTTCTCTCTATATCCTCAACTCCCCTTCCTTCTCTAACCTCTTCTTTGCTCCAGAGGATAGAAAGAGAAAACTACAGGAACTCTTGTAGTAAGTAAGCTTAAGTATGCAACCAAGGTCCCATCAAACTGGCTTTATTCACCCGACGTATGAAGGTAGAAGTAAGCAACAAAGATGGAGGCCACATATGGGAAAGTCACCGGGGCAAGTATAATGGCAGAAGCATTTGGTTCTTCTGGGGTGGCAGCATTGCTAGTGTTCAGTCTGTGGATCACAGGTGCCAGTGATAGGGGGTGCAAAAGTGAAGATACCTCTAGAATAGTCCTGTGGTATGGATGATAAGGTATTTTTCTTCTGGATGTATAGCATGCAAGCCTGACCCTCCTGGAAATTCTCTAATCTGCTTAATATCCTCTAGCAAATCCCTTTGTGCTTTAACTATGGAGGATTCTGTTGTTCGCAACTAAAAACTTTCATTGATACTGCACCCCAGCACAGGTTCTAGATCTTAATAAGCTTTGGTTTGCCAATGCCTTGGATGTGGTAAGTACTCAATAAATGGATGAATGGATGGAAGGATAGATGTGTCTCCAAGGGAAGTCTCTTATTCTCTAAGTTCCAAGGGAAGAATGAGACAACTCTTGGTGGCAGTAACATGAATTGAATTTGAAGAGACACAGGCTGAGTGACAAGGACACAGGGAACCAAAAGGAAGCTGAGGAAAAGTAGACTTCACTCCTGCCAGACAGAGCACAGGGACAGCTTTCATTATAAAGTCATGTTGTGCCTACACACACCCTATTGATTCAATATCTCCAGCCCTCCCTCCCCCCAAATCTGGTTAGTTTCAAAGAAAATAGTTGAACTTGATACTTGGTGTTGCACTGACTAAACATGCAGTGGGCTGACAGAATCATATTGAATGGCTGGGTTGGTGGCACATCAGTATACAGTCCCAGAGACCCAGCCAAGTAGAAGGGTGCGAATTGGAAAAATATTGGGTCTAAGGGATGTACTTCAGGGCTAGGGGTGCTGTGCGAGTCTTGAAATGATGGGAGGAAATAAAAAGAAATGTGGCTTTTACATTTTGTTGTGATTTTTTTCCTTTTCCTTTGTGTATGTGTGTGTGTGTGGCTAGGAGATTAATAGCCAATATTATTGTACCTTGTAGCTAATATATGTATAGATATAGCTATATAGATATAACCATGGTATTCTATGACACTAGTCATTTAATTCTCTGCCCCACTCACCCCAATCCTCGGATGGGCCTCAGGACAGCTAAATCAAATGAAGAATAGTGGGGAGTCCCTGAGCACCAGTGGTCAGTAGAATGGCTCAGACCACTTGTAGCCACTACTGACTATTTCTGTCTAAAGTTCTTCAGTTGGGACTTCAATTTTTAAGGGCATTTTTGAGAATAAATTACTCTTACTAAGGAAAAATATCTAATCTTAACAAAAGCTAAGTTTTACATAACATGCTGGACAGGTGTAATTTTAGTTTTGATTCAAACTCCTTCCTGTAGACTTCACCACTATCACAACTATGGAAAATTCAAGGGCAAGACATGTTGGCACCCTGGTACCATAACAGTAGAGGTTAAGGAGAATAAAATCTGGTTGGAAGTGGAGGAAATAAATTGGCTACAGAAGCCATCCCTAATTTAAGGCACAGCATCTTGAGCAGGGGTTCACCTAAGGAGCACATCAGAATCATCTATAGAACTTCAAAAAAAAAAAATACGCATGCTCTTGGACCCTTTCTCAAGAGATCTAGTAGGTTTAGGTGGGATCTGGTTGCCTGGATTTTGAAAAAGCCTCATGAATAGTTCAGATGTGCCCCTACTGACAAAACCAATCTCAGACCTAATCCTGATGACTATTCATATGGGGAGGGGCAATGTCATGGAGCAAAGACTGGGGGGTGAGGTGGGATCCAGTGGGCCATGCAGTTTAGAGGAAGCAGTTACAGTATGAGATCAGTCTGCAGGTGGCAGGATGCCCAAGACCAGTCTGGGACACTAGAGAACAGAGTCTAGCTTTACGGAAGGGAGCTGAGTCCTGGTGCCCACTAGGATTCAGGTTGAGGCTCTAGGTCTCCGGCAGAAATCCAAATGATTGATAGATGACCCTGAGACTCAAGGCCCATAGGCTCGTTCTTCATACACAGGATCTGGTTAATTGTGCAGGAAACTAACCACACAGCAACTGTGACTGGGACTCTTCAGCTAGATTCGGGGAATGGTCACGAGTTCCAGAACGAGGCATGGGAGGACGCCATCAGTGTCCACACCGACCCTGTCAGTGATGGCTAGGGAACTCACCTAGGCTTGTAGGTTAGTCCCACCTGGGGAAGATGAAGGTGGAGAAAACCAGGGAAAGGTTAACACGGGTTGTAAACGGCTGGCCCAAGATGGCTAGGTTACCAGATAGTGTGTGCCTCCTCGGTGATGCCCTACAGACCAACTCTACAACTTGGGATTTGATTCAGACCATTTATTTAAAGGTCCATTTGCTTCCAGGGGCGTGTGAACTCCTTAAATTGTAACAAAATTTTGTGCACCAGAGGTTTATCACAGAATAGTTGCAGAAGCCCCTCTGGCTACTCGGTCACGGGGGCTAGCTGCTTTGCCGTAGATCTTCACGGCTCGCTCCCTCACTTGCCTATGCGCATGCATTTCTGCAATCCATTGTTTTCCCTGGACACTGGGCTGATAGCTTCTGCCATGTTTGCACACTGTCCACACTCTGCTGCCCCGTTGTTCGTTCCAACTTCTGACTCTCTTCTCCATGGGAGGGACTATTTATTTCACCGCAGAAACCCCATCGTGTAGAAGGGAATGAACTGGCTTCTTAGCATTGAGCGACTAAGAAGACCCACTTACTACTCTTTGGGATGAAAGACACATGTTTGTTTCCTGATATTTCAATTTCTGGTCCCTGACTACATAGGGTTGCTAAACTTAACAAATAAAAATACAGGACACCCAGTTAAAGCTGAATATTTAGGACACACAATGAAGAATTAGTTGTTGTTTATCTAAAAATGTAACTGAGCAACCCTATGACTACAGCAAAGCAACTAAACTCTAAGGTAGTCAAAAGAATACTGGAATATCAAGTTACACACACACGCGCACACACACACACACACACTCATGCACGCATGCACATGTATGCACCCTTTATGAGGCTGAAGGTACTAGGGTAAAGATTTCTATTTGTCATCCAACATGCATTTTTCTCTCCCTTTTAGTAATAGAGCTTCCAAATTTATTCTGAACATAGGTAAAGAGAGAAAGGGATGTATTTATTACTCAGCCTCCCTTGTAGCCAGAAGTTGCCAGAGAGCCATGAGCGGAAGTGATATGTACAGTTCAGGGTCACTCCTTACAGGGAAGGGGCACGTTCTCTGCTCCCCTTTCCTTCTCACGGACTGGAACAGCATCAGCTGTTGGTGGTGTTTAGCAATCTAGAAAAGCGCCTTGGAAATGAATCGTTAGAAATATTTGATGGGACACTCAGTAAGATGCAAACATTTAGAAAGTTACAAAGCTTCACTCTGGAATCTGTAAATTCCACATACATGCACTAATTAGGTAACAAGACATAATTAAACTATTTGGAGTGATGGCTGAAAAATAAATATTTTAAGGGGCAAGAGGGCAAAATTTAAACACTCCACTCTTCACGCTCATTTCTTTAGTTCATGATGTGGACTGAGGAGCTGGGGTAATTACAAGTAGTAATAATTCTTGCTAATTATGTATTTGCCTGTGTTTACATTGGACATGAAATCAGGGACTGTTGTAAGTGAGCCCTCATGGATGTCCTTTCCCCGAAAAACCTTCGAGAATGAAGTTCATATCACAAGCCAGGAACAAGCGGAGTTAATCATGACATGAACAACAGGAGGAGAGCAATTCGAGATAAACTTACAGCCCAAGGAAGTGAGATAGGGACTGGATGCATTGAGCATCTATGTTGGTGCCACGTACTGTGTGGGGGTTGGGGTTGGGGGAGAGAGACATTTAAGACGCAGGATCTTACAATGTACCTGGGAAGCATGACACCTCTGAAAGGAAAAGTGCCATTCTAAGAAATGTGGGCTTTGTGCCAAATCAGTACTTTAAGAGCTCTGTGGATAAAGCGGTTGGAGGGGGAGGACAGACAGGAGACACTTCTTCAAGTAGGCAGATGTCAGTCGACAAACATGGACCTTTTCTGGTGTCGGAGATACAGGGGTGATCAAGAAAGAGCCCCCCTCCTCAAGGGGCTCCCATTTGGGTGAGGCAGGTAGATCATAAATGATTTTAAAATACAATTATTAGATAGAAATATCAAGTTTGTTAATTATTAAGAATATGTAATTGATAAGTAAATTAGATATTCTCTGACACCAATAAGAGCTGTGGAGAAACTATGATAAGATAAAGGGGTGCCAGTGAGTGGAGCGGGGTGGAGGCAGGGTGATGGTGGCGGTGGTCCTGGAGGCCACCTGAAGAAGCCATGTCTGAGTTCAGGCCTGAATAAGGAGTAGGTTGCAGCAGGTAGAGAGCGGGAAGAGCAGGACCAACAGGCCCTGAGGGGGGATGGAACTGGTTTGTTGGAAGGGTGAGTGGAGAGGCTGGGGCAGCAGGAGTGTGGTCAGAGAGGGGAGCGTGGGCAGAGCTGAGTGAGGATGGCTAAATGGGGCTTTGAGACCGGGGAAGGGAGCTTAAGGTTTATTCTAAGGATGAAGCCTATGGTTGAGTCTTGGGAGAGGAGTGACATGATATAATTTATATGTTTTTAAAAAAACCACTCTGGCTCCTGTGGGGGGCGGGTAGACCCTGGGGCACAGGCTTAAAGCTGGGAGACCAGGGAGGGGCTATTGCATGGCCCATTCCACTAGAAGGATGTGACTGGAGAGGCAAGGGCAGGCACACCAGTGGGACCCAGAGCACGAGCCTGGGGGAGAGCAACAGGTGGGGAGGAGGGATCACAAGTGTCCTCTTGCTGTCTTGGCTAGTTGTTCTCCAGCCTGGTGTGACTTAAACGTGAGCAGCTGATGCCCAGAGATCTCTGTGGGAAATAAGGCAGCACTGCAGGTGGGGGCGTGCGGAGGGGCCGACGCAGAGGAGGGGTAGAGCTAATGCTCCATCACCTCAGGTCCAGGCACCTCATACAGAGCTCCCAGAGCTCCTCACACAGCTCCTCCAGAGCAGGCTCATCATTCTCCTCATTTCCAAGAGGAGCCAACGGAAATCCAGGTATCCAGAGACTTTCACAGGCAGCCTGGCCCGCAAGAGGCCAAGATAGGGTGAAACCCAGAACTCCCTGGCTCCACAGTTGGGGTGCCTAACCAGTAGCCACACATCTCCGTGCTGGTGCAGCTGTTTTCCTGCCTGCTGCTAGTCTCCAGATTGTTTTTCTGACAATCTTCTCCTTCCCCCTCACCACATCTACAGACAATAACCACTAAAAATATGTATTTTTTTAAAGTGACTGGGATCTTGAATCTTGAATCAACCATGAAAAAAATAAAGGGGTGTTTGTCTTTGGAACACTTCTATCCTCCAGGTAGGGAAGAAGCATCTTAACACAGGTCCACTGAGTTTTACACATGTTAGCTCATTAATCCTCACAAGACCAGGAGTGATCTCCATTTTGGAAATAGTTTGAGTGACTAGTCCAATGCCACACAGCTGAACGGTAGAAATTATTCTGAATTTCATTTTTGCCACTCTGGGTTTTTCGTTTGTTTGTTTTTTAGTTTTTGATTTTGTTTGTTTGTTCGTTTGGCCTTCCCTCAGCAATCCACGCTGCTCCGAACCTTTCCTCAAGATGTGTCCTTTCCTTTCTTGTTGCCTGTAACACTGGCTACAAAACTTAACCCTTCTCATCTGAGCTGTGCCTCAGGGACACATCTCCATGCCTCCTGTGCCTCCAGCACGAATATGGGAAACTTTTGTGGCTTCTAATGCCTTCCTACCTCCTGCATGTTCGAGGAGAAACCATTGGGTTCCACACCTCGTTTCTGTGAGAATTAAAAACAAATAAACACATGGACAAACAAAATATTCTGGTTTGTGTGAACTGCTGCATCACAAATGAACTCAAACTGAGTTATATAAAATAATAGCCATGCTATTACGCTTGTGGATTCTGTGGGTCAAGAATTTGGATATAACAGAGTCAGGAAAACTTGTGTTTACTCCACGATTATTTGGGGCCTCAGTGGGGAAGGCTTAAATGGCTGGAGGTGACTCAGACAACTTGGGGTTGAAATCACCTGGCACCTGGGCCGGACTCAAAAGGGACTCTTGACCGGAGTGGCTTATCCATGGCCCCTCCAAGTGGCTTGGGTTCCTCACATGACTCATATGGCCTCAGATTAGTCAGACTTTTTAGATGCAGACTCAAGGCTCTGAAAGCAAATGTTCTAAAAGCAAAGCTCCAAAAGTAAGTATGATGGGAGCTGCGCGGTCTCTTGTGACACAGTGTCACATGTGTCACTCTGACTTACTATTATTTGAAACAGTCTCAAGTCTGCCCAGGTTCAAGTAGAAGTGATATAGCCTCCACGTATCAATAGTAGGAGTTATCGAAAAATTTGTGGATATATTTTCAATCCGATATGCAAATAAGCAGAACATTTTTTGAAAAAACAAACTTCTTAATTTTTAACTCCTCTGAAAAGTCTCCAAAGCCCGGCACAGCAGTTCCTAACAATTTCCACACAAAAACTTTGCCTACTTAAAAAACAAAAATGAAAAACAAACAAGCAAACCAGAAATCCCCAAAGAAAATATTTATTGTCTTTGAAAGAAGATCACACACTTATAGCAAATAATTCAATATAGCTAAACACAAAGAATTCGGCATAGTACAAATAATGTAAAATATTCTTGAAATCTTACCACTTAGAGATAACCACTAACTTCTGGAGAATATCTCTTCAGATATTTCTCTAAGTATATATACATAGAAATATGTGAACAGTTTTATATGAATAGGATCATCCTATTGAGCTTTTTTGAAATGTATTCTCTTTTTTTTTCCACTCAAAAACATGTGAATTTTTCTATATACTGTTGGCTTCTTACCCAGCAGCTATTGGCCTGTTGGTACTTCTTTTTAACTCTTCTTTCCTTAACAGAACTTCTGTTTTAGTTCAGCATCCACCCTTCCTTGAGTGGCAATTTGTTTCCAGGAAGACAGACACTATCTCCAGCCCCCAGGGTAAAAGACGAGTGGGCTTAGCTAAAATAACAGTCCATTTCCCTGGCCAGTGATTGGAATAGTGATGGAATGTGACATAATTCTGGCTAAAGTGAGGGTAAGACCGATGGTGGGTTTGGGGGAATGGGTTTCCCGATGATACAAAGAGACACTCTGCAGCACCCTCTCTGCTTCTACCATATGTTATCATTTCTAAACATAATGGCTAAAACCACAGAAGCTTCAGGTGGTTTTGTTTTTTGTGTGTGTTTTGTTTGTTGTTGTTGTTTATTTCTTTGAGATAAATTTTTTACTGTTCGATTTAAATGAGTTGAGTTGTACCTTTCTATTACTTAGAGCCAAAAGTATTCTAAGTGATACATGTCCACAAAAAAAAAAACTTATACGAAAGTACTTTGACTGGCCGCCTAGTCTATTGTGGGTATACCAGAACCAACTCTGGAAAAATTCCCAATTATTTGACGTTAAGGCTATTTCCTAATTTTTTTTTTTTTTGCCATAATAAGCAACACTGATGAGTATTAGTACTTTCATTAATTCGATTTTCAAGCACTGCATGATGTGTTTATAAACCTCCATTTTATGACAATAAGTCTGTAACTCACAAGACTGGTCCCGCTGAGGCATGCTTTCTGAAATCTGACTGTTCTGTCAAAGATGAACGCTCGCAGCCTCCAATTATCCTCATCTCTTTCTTCTTCCATTGGAAAGAGCATGGACTTTGGAACCAGACAGAAATGATTAGAAACCTCTGCCACTTCCTAGACAGACAATCTCATGAGCTTCCATGAGAATAGAAATACCAACTTTCTGTAAAATGAGAATAGAAATACCAACTTTCAGAGTTGTTGTCAGGATTAGATACGATGATATATATTAAGCAACTTGCTCTGAGTTACCTCCTGTCTGGAGACTGACACATTTGTTAAGTGCTGAAATGGTCATTATTTTTACATGTTATTATTTACCATCTGCAGAAATGTTTGTGGAAGACCAGGAATTGGGGATGTTGTTTTCAAAATGTGTCAGTGGGATGCTGTTTGCATTCTTTCCAGCAGGGTCAAGACTTCCTGCTATTGTTTTTAACTTTTAATTTTGAAATAATTCTGGATTTACAGAAGTGGCAAAGATAGCACACAGAGCTCCCATATACCCTTCACCCAGCTTCCGCTAATGTTAACATCTTACATAACCATGGCGCATTAATCAAAACTGACAAATCACCATTGGTAATACCATTAACTAAATTACAGACTTTATTTGGATTTAACCTATTTTTCTACTAATGTGCCTCTTCCATTTCAGGATACAGTTCAGGACACCATGTTGCAATAGGTCCTGCTGATTTTTAAAGACTTGGAGCCATTACTTCAGAGGGCAGAGCTGGATACACTTCTGCGCGGGGCGGGGCGGCGCAGAGGGGAATATCCAGAGCACTATTTATGTGGTGCTATGAATTTGCCATCCTCGTAAAATACGGGGTAGGTATTTCTGTTTTCATTTTACATATGGGGAAACTGAGATTCAGGGAAGTTGAGAGGCCTGATCAAGCTCACTGAGAAGCAGAGCAGAAATCAAACCAGGCAGCCTGGTTCATACTTAGCTGCCATTCCCAGAGTATGCACTTCCTTGGCCCTCTCCCTAGAGCCAGTCCTCAGTGTGTGGCTGGGAGGGCAGAGGGGCTTCTGGAGCAGGGGCCCTTTGCCTGTGGACAGAGCCAGCTCTGGTCAGAATTGTCTCTTTCTGACCACGCCCCTTCGCTCTTACCTCCTGACGTTCTGGGCCAGGCCCTCCAAATCCCTTTCTCCCAAAGCTTCCCCATCAGCTCCGGCTCTCAGCTAGTTACTACTTGTCAATCCTATCGCTGTGCTAGGCCACAATGCAAAGGCGCCTCCTGGTGTTTGCATTTGAATAGGGGCCTGAGCCCGAAGTCAAACAATGAAGCTCTGGTGGGAGCGGGGGCGACGGGGCGGAGCACATTCCGGCGGCCCCTTCCAGGCCACCGCGAAGGCGTGAAGGCAGTTCTCTTCCCCACTTGCGCAGAGGCTAATTTCTCCATTTGAAATATCACAGAACCCTCTGCTTCTCATTCTGCTGGGACTGCCCCTGCTCCTGGAGATGGGAGGTGTCTCCCTTTAGTGGGCACAGCCTAAGATCTCCCTGATTTCCCTTCCAGGAGCGCTGTCCGCTGCCAAGAGGAAAGCAGGCAGCCGGGAGCTCAGCTTGCTCTCTGAGCTCCCACCCAGCTCTGTCATCATCATCGCCACCCCGTGGGGGTTGGGGGTCACGGGCACCTACTGTCTGTTACATGTCACCTCACAGCAGTGCAGCCAGGAGCTACATGGATCATATGACTAAATAAGGAAACAGGCTTGAGCTACCCAATGGGGACTGGAACCTCCACCTCACTGGCTCCACAGCCTATAATCCTTCCACTACGCCAAATGCTTTCATGACGACTGTTCTGGAAAAAGGACCATTGCCAAAACCAATCTCTGGTTCCTGGTGCCGGAAGAGCCCTTTGCAGGCTGTGCAATGTGCAGATCCCAGGCTCTGGAGGACCAGGCTGGTGACAAAGCTCCTTTCTAAGGCATCTGCCTGGAGGAGGAAGAGGGCTTTGTCTGGCAGGCAGGAGGGCAGAGGTAAGGTCCTGCATCCTGTCATAGAGCAGGCATTTCTTCCTCATTCAGGTGACACAGGTTAAAGAACACTGATAGTGAACTTCGTCTCTATTTATCCAGTAAACTTGGCCTTTCAGGGGTGTTACCCAGGCCTAGCTAGAGCAGCTTTAATCCTTTTGTTGACATTGAGGAGGTTCAGTGAAACTCGCATTGTCTTAAGCAGCAGCAGGTTTGCTCTCAGTTCCTGACACAGAAACCTGCTCTGGGGAAAATAGTCATAACATTCAGAACTGCAACGTGGGGTGACTCACCTCAGAGTCACTGGCAAGCCATTTGCACCCCCCTTGGTCGTGGGTGGCTTTGGGTCACGGCATGGGTCCTGGAAGCCTCTGCTGAGAGCATAAGAACAGCTAACCCGTGTTTAGTTCACGCTACACACCAAACACTGCACACATATTAACATGCTAATCTTCGTAACAACAGGGAGATAGGCAGATATCTCTATAGATGAAGAAACTGAGGCACAGAGAGTTAAATACGTTGTGTAAGTTTACACGGCCACTCAGTGGCAGACCTGGCCGTCGAGCACAGGCTGTCGGACTAGAGCGGGCGCGTGAGAGGTCTGGAGAGACGTAAGCCGAAGGGTTCACGCTGGCTGTCTACAGGCAATTTCCTTTAACTTTTTTTATTTGTCTTAATTTGCTACAGTATACGTTTTGTGGGGACAGGCAAAACACTAAAAGGATTTACACTAGGAAAAAGAGAAGCTCTTTAGCGCATGCATGCTGTTATAGGGCTCCACCTCGAGTGTTCACAGAAAACCAGTCTGGGGAGACCACTGTGGCTCAGGTGGACAGATCACAGACAACTCATTGATGCAAAATAAGGGGGTTGCTTATTTACACATTTGTGTATTGATTCAATGATTCATTCATTTCTTCAAGAAAGTGTGGAGCTCCTGCTTTGATCAGGTACTGTGGCAGGTGCCAGGGATGCAATTATGCAGAATACAACCTGGAGGTTGCTACTCTCCAGGGGATTCTAGTCCCAGGGTGGGGCGGGGGAAGTTGTGCTTTTAATTTAGTTAAGCACCCCGTAATGCATTAAGGCATAAAAGAGTTTGCATGTCTGTCTCCTCTGCCAGGAGTTTCCATCCTTGAGAGCAGAGACAGGTATAAATACCTGCCACATGCTTCAACCATTCATTCATTCCTGCACTTTTGCATTATCACAAAATGCAACATACAGGGTTTTCAGCAAAGGAACAGTCTAAGTGGTCATTTCTCCAGGCTGAAGGAGGCAGAGAAGAGAGTGATTAGAAAGTCTCCAGAGAGACTGGAACGGAGGCGTCAGAATTGAGAAAGTTTCACCAGGTGGGGAAGGTACTTCCAGGTAGAGGGAACAGCATGCGAAAAATGGCAGCAGTGTGAAGTCGTCAGTACATTTGAGAAACTGCTAGTCGTTCAGTATGGCTGGAGCACAGGGTGTGTGTGGGAGGTAGTGCAGACTCAGGAAAGGATGGGACAGGAAGAGTGTGCAAGGCCCAGACCCCAGGGGCCTTGTCATGCTAAGGAACTGGGATTTAAAAGTTACAAGGAGAGAGAACCAAAGGATGAGGTGAGGGGTATATGTGCAGGTGGAGATTGGACAGAGGAAAGAATTCTCCTCCTCTTCTTTCCTCTCTTTCTGTTTCATAATCCCTCCTTTCCCCTTTTATAAAGGAGTAAAGGGGTAAGAAAAGACCATCTTTCAGCTCCTACTATCTGCCAGGCCCTGTGGCGAGAGCTTTGCCATCTGCAATCCTTACTCATATCTCCGAGTGAGGAAACTGAGGCTCAGAGAGGTGAACCTCGGAGCTGAGGTCTCCACCGCGGGGCATCCAATTCCGGAAGCGGTGCTGTTTCCACTGGGCCAGATGCAGTAACTTAAAGTGGAATTAAGCTCTTATCTTTGCAAAGTGTTTCGTGTACCTAAGCTCATTGGATTCTTATCATGACATTCATGAGTGGTAAATTGGGCAGATATCCTCATCCTCATTTTCAGGAGGAAAACTGAGTCCCAGAGAGCTTCACTGACTACATGACAGTGATTTGAGGGTTTCAGGATGAGAGATATCCAAAGTACAAAAGATATATCCGTCTGAAAACCACACATGGAAACAAAAATAACCCCAAGATGGTTTCTCAGTGCAAAGGGGCAGTTGTGGACATGCCGCATGTGCACAAGAGAATTTTGCATGTGGAGGTTTGCAGGTAGAGTAGCCGAAGGGGCCAACCCAAGTGGCTGAGCTAATCCCTTCCTTTGCCTTCTGCCTGTTTCCTCTGTCACCTTGTGGGGTGGGGCGGTGCTGCAGAGGGGCATCTACGATTCTCTAAGGAATCCCTCATTTAGCTCCCGAGACCCAGCACAAGCCTGGGTGCAGAATGTTGGTGCAATTTTGACAAGAAGCTCACAGAGGTTCAGTGACTAGTTTTAATTAGGCCATCGTTGTTTACGTTTGATGTTTATCAGCTAATTGGCATGGCAAGGTGTGAGTCACACAGCTTTCCCCTGGCATGGAATCAGTTTGTCAGAGAAAAAACCAGGAGAACAAATGATTCCAATTATGAGAGAACCCACCGGGCTAATTATCGTCCCACTAAGGACGGAACCTCCCCCTCCTGCTGCTACTGCTGCTGCTGAGGCAGCACCAAGTGCCCTGTGATCCTCCCACCCCTTTCCCCCAGCTCCGGAAACCCAGGAACTAGGGATCCAGGCCCCCAGCTGGTTGCCTAGAGATTTATTCTCTTGAATTCAAAACCCACACGTCCCCTCAGTTCAGACACATCAGGGCGACATTCCCCCTTTAGTCCGAGATCAATCTCCACTGTATCCCCTTTCACGAATGATAGCTTATATATGTGGTACTTTTTCTGCGTGCCAGGCACTGGCGGGAACACGTTATAATTCTTTATTTCAATAACACAGCTAGTCAGGTTCCATCATCATCTTCATTTTACAGATGAAGAAACCGAGGTAGACAGAGATTGACAAACTTGTTCTTGATCAAGCAACAGAAGAGGGATTTGAACCCATATGATCTGTCACCATAGCACCGGCTCTTGACCATCAGTGATTCTTGAAGGGTCAGAGAGTCCCCAAATCAACGAATCAGGATTCTTCAGGCAGATTTCTGGGTCGGAGCGGGGCAACTCTCCCTCTAACTACCTAGGTAGAACTTCCTTCTAGAACAGTGCTGTCCAGAACTTTCTACAATGACGAGAATGTTCTGTTGTGCTGTCAAATGAAGTAGCCACTAGCCACAAGTGACTATCGCACATGTGAAATGCGGCTAGTGGAAGTGAATTTTAAATTTAATTTAATTTTAATTGAAAGAGTCCCGTATGGCTACCAGGTTGGACAGCACTGTTGGAGCTGGTCAGCTCTTATTTCTCAAATGCAGTGGTGTCCTAATGAACCCTGTACTTGTGTTGTTACAACCCTCCCCACCCACCGTCTTACATCTCTCCAGTTTCTTGGTGTGGACAGAACAGACAAGACATGGGTCTCTTCATTTTCTGCATTCTCTCCCTCCTGTTCTCTAAGCCCCCTCCAGAGGAGGGCTTGTATGGAGGAATGCAGTTCGGCTGCCCTTGAGTTGAATGATGATCGTGGACCTTTGGAATGTCCACAAAGCCCCACACCCTCAGCCTCCCCGGTCTCCCTCCTTTGCAGGGGTAACAGATGGCCCCAGCTTTCACCAGCCGGGCTTGAGCACATTGTCACTCCCAGCTGAAAGTGAAATATTCAGTGGCATTTAAATTAAATAGACTCTAATGCTTCAGTAATATTAATTACGTTTTCATTCATCCCTGGCCTAATAAATCAATGCATAAAGAGGGGATGCTCGGGAGGCTGGCAGGCGAGTGGGGCCACTGGGCCTTTGTGTGAGCCCGCACACAATGCCCCCATTCTTACCGGGCTGCGCTTGCCCCTGCAAACATCTGTGCTCAGCCCCTCTTGAGGAAGAGCCAAAGCGGTAACATTTACACTCTGCTCGTCCAATTTGTCCCTGCACTGGGGCCTGAGTCAACGAGAAATGTGAAGGCCACACCGAAAAGAGCATGCAGGACTGGGATGTGTGTGTGTGTTTGGAGCTGGAGTTTGCAAAATTTCTGGGGCAGAGGGTTAAGGGCCTGATAGAGAGAAAGGTATAGTGCTGAGACTTCTCTACTAGCTGCAGGATTGTGTTGGCTCAGCTTTAACCATGGGAGGAAGAAAGAAGGAAGGACGGAAGGAAGGGAGGAAGGAAGGAAAGAAGGAAGGAAGGAAGGGAAGGAAAGAAGGAAGGAAGGAAGGAAGGAAGGAAGGAAGAGGAAAATAATAGCTACCATGGAATGAGTGCTTACTATGTGCCAGGAATCTGCTAAGCACTTTTAATTGACATTCTCTTGTTTATTCTTTACAACAATTTGTGACATAAAATAGCAACTATCATTGGCCCATTTTACAGATAAGGAATTTATTCATGGTTCAGAGAAATTAAGTATTGGCTGTGTTTCTAGCCCATGTATGACTCCGAGGTCCATGATCTTCACCTCTAAGATCTACTATCAGAAGAAAAGACAGAAGAAAGAAAGGAATCTCTAGACGAGGGGCAAGGGCCAAAGTTCGAGAAGTTTGCAACACTCCCTTTGGTTTCTGAGCTTTTTTGCCTTTGGAGAGGTCAGTCCCCACCAGCCGTGCCCCCGCCCCACTCTGGGGCTATACATATGTAAAAGAAGCCAATAAAACACTCCAGAGAGCCTGCCCTCCTAAATCTTCAGGGTACAAAAACCTCCCACTTGTGATGCTTCAAAGCTGCCCAGAGCTACCAGTTTACCCCCAGAAGTCCCAACTCAGTGCCTCTGATTGGAAAATAAATAGCCTTGCACATAAAAACCACAGGCCAATTGTGACCCCAGGAATAGGAAAGTGCTGTGTGGACCCGACCACTGCATGCCGCCCCAGAGCCTGACTCTGCCCAGGCATCCTCTCCTCAAGGGAATGGAGTGGGAGCTGGGGCGAGGCCCTGGGTGGAAGCGGGGATTTCAAAAATGGCTCCTTAGAAAGATGTTTAAAAAATTGAGATGTAATTGATATATAATTCATCACCATGATTCAATACATGTATAGACTGTGAAATAATAGATTTTTAAAAACCAGATGAAAAAATAATAAATGTTAAATTCTACAAGAAATAACATGTTTATTGTAGAAAAACGGGGAAATACATATAAGAGGGAGAACATCACCTTATTCCTTCTGCCAGAACTAATATTTGGTACTTTTCCTTCTAGAGGAATTTTTCTACCACTACTTGGCAAAAATGGGACCATAAGATGCAAACTGCTTTGTAACCTGCTTTGTCCCCAACCTATTAATATGGCACAAAAACTTTTCCAGCATTAAATACATATATCTCCACCACATTTTGAATGCAGCTTGTGAATGAAACATGCTTTATTTAATTAATCAATCCCAAGTTTTGGACATTTGGCTTGTTTCTATTATTTCCCTCTAATACACAATGCTCTAAAGAATTTCCTTGTGGCCAAATTTGCTTGGGTGTGCGCTCACATTCTGGATAAGTCTTTTAGAATAAATTCTTCAAAGAGAAATTGCTAAGTCAAAGTGAATATACATGCATAGTTTGAGGGCAGAAATCCTGAATGTCTATTAAGATTTTTTTTTATGACTGAAAGCTGCACAGTTTATTTAAATTTCTCAGTATACTTAGGTATATAAGATATTCAATCGATTAAAAATATTTCGTGTTGAGTGAACTTTTTTTGTCTTTACTGAAATATCATAGACGATTAGTTGCTTGTATTTACATTGTACAATTCAATGAATTTTTTTTTCACTTATTGGCATACAATAATATACCAGTTTCAGTTGTATAACATAGTGATCAGAGATCCACATAACTTGTACAGTGATCACCCCACTAAATCTAGTACCCCTCTTCCCTCTTACATATTTATTACTACATTATTAACCATCTTCCCCATGCTACGCTCTACATCTCCATGTCTATTCTGCAACTATCCATTTGTACCTCTTAATCCCTTTGCCTTCTTTTTGTTCCCCCAACCCCCGACCCATCTAGTATCTCTCTAAATATTCTCTGTATCTATGAGTTTATTTCAGCTTTTGTTGTAATTCTATTAGGATTTTTAAAAAATGATTTGGAAAGCTAAGTCTGAACCCTAGACCCAATTTCTACCCAGTGTAAATATCCTCACCTTCTATCATTTAAGCCTGATACTTAAGGCAGATTTGACTGTGCAAATGCAAGCTTTAGAACCTTCTAGTCATCTTTTTGGTGATTGTGTGGCTCAGCACCTGCAGTTCTAGGATGAGGGAAGCAGTATGGCCTGTACCTTGGCCTCATTTGTGTCCCACAGGAAGCAGGTGAGTAGTGCATCCCAGCCTGTGCTCCTGGAGTCAGCATCGGGTCCACCTCTGTCTGGCTGTGCGTCCTAAGAGAAATCACCCAATCTCTGAATCTCAGTTCCTCATCTGCAAATTTGTGGGTAATGCTTGTATCTATCTTATTTCCGCGAATATTAAACCTATGTAAAACACTTAACACCATGCCCGATACATGGTAAATGTTCATTCAACATTTGCTACTATTCTGTTATTATATTGATGCACTAGTGTGCTATTTACCAAACTCTTAGTTATTCCAGTTTTAGGGGTTTTTTGGAGGCATCAAGAGAAATCATAAATTGCTCAGAAGGTGATTTAATTCAATGTAATGTCGATTGAGGCCCTGCCACGAGCTGGACACTGTGTTATGCACTGTGGGGGAAGCAGAGATAAACGCATCTCCAGGAGCTCGTTGGCTGGTTGCAAAGCTGGAAAAGTGCACCAGTAACTCAGATCTAAGGCAAGCACATTGCCAAAGGAGGAAATGAGAGGTGCAAATAATATGTGTGGATGAGGCATCTGGAGCAGCATCTTTTGGGAGGAGGGATTTGAAGAGATGCTCATGGAGGTGCAGTAACTTGTCCAAAGTCACACAGTTACTAAGATTTGTAGCTGGGATTAGACCTTAGCTCTGTCTGGTTAAAAACTCATGTTTGTTTTTACTTCATACTAATAAGCAAAAAAGGTCAAAGCCATTCTAAAGTAGACTGAGACCATCTGACAGATAACAACAGAAATGCTCTTTATCTGTGCTGCCCAATAAGGTGGCCACTAGCTGCATGTGGCTACTGAGCTCCTGAAATGTGGTTAGTTAAGTGAGGAACTGAATTTTAAATTTTATTTAAATGTAGCTAGTGGAGACTGTGTTGGACACTGTGGGTCTAGACTGAGGAAACTGATTTAAAGAGAAGGGGTAATATTAAAGATCAAAGTTCTCGATGACTAGGAAAATGAGAGCTTTTAAAAATAAAAAATGAAAAGGAAAGCAGACTCTGATTTGAGAGGCACTGTTAATAATTTAAGAATAGTTTTCATGGAGGCCAAATATTTTTCTACTCTTGGAGCAAGACATTTGGTTGATGTGCTCTGACCATGCCATCTTTGTGGCTCTTTGTCAAACAGCTTGGGGCCCAGCCAAAGCCCATAGAGAGGGCTCACTTTGGCAAATGCATTCCCCCTTCTTCTCTGTTTTGTATCTGGCATTAAACCGAGTAACTGTCTCATGCTGAAACCACCACACGTATCTAATTCCCATTTTGTTCTCTGTCAGATTCAGGCAGAGAGCTGATAGAATAGCTGACACTTTCAGGTCAGAGAAAACTTCCTATCTGTAGTTCTTAATGGTTGGAGCTGTGCAAAGACACACTAGGCAACCTCAGGGGGGAGGTGAGTCTCCCATCAGGAGAAGTGTTCAAGCATGGGCTGAACAATCATCGGTATGTTGTATCGAGTTTGTGAGTGTCAGGCAAGAGCGGAGAGGTAGTTAGAATAAAAGGTCCATTGTGTTATTTCTAACTCCCAAAGTCAGACTCTTTGTAAAGCGGGCACCTTTGCTCTATAAAAATCCTCATCTATTCATATCCTTTAGCCAAATAGGATATGACTATAAAAAATGCTACGCAGGTAAGAAAATGTAGACTGAGAATCCCTTGAGGTCAGGGGTGTGTCATATTCAGCCCTTTACCATTGGGCCAGGTGTGGTACTTGACACACAGAAGATGTTCAGAAAATCTTGATCATTCAGGTCTTGATGTCTTAACCTAAATATTAAATGGCAGCCTTCATTTGCTTTGATAAGAGTAAATGCACCAGGTAAATTCAATACAAATTTGGATTTATTTCTACAAGGATCAAACGATCATCATATATAAATTTATTAAGTACCCTGTGTGCCCAGCACCCTGTGATATAAAAGGGAAGGAGGGAACTCAAATTACAGAGCATTTCCTGTGGGCTGGGTCCTGTGGTGGGTGCATCTGCATACATTTTGTAGTATAACGCCCATGAGCTTGGAAGAGGGATTAATATTCCCATTTTATAGATAAGGGAGCTGAGGCTTGACAAGGAATTAATCTAAAATCACATAGTAAGTGGCTGGGGTAGTAATCAAGAGCTTTCATTCTCAGGCCTAAACTGGTTTACAGGGCAGGTGAGGTTGCCATTGGTAAGGACAGGAGACTGGAGAGACTTGGGCAATGTTATGGACATCTCAGTGCTGGAGAGGTGGGGGATGTCTTCTGCCTCTTGGCTGGAGAAACCACCAAGTCCTAATGGTCACATAGTAGATGTAGGTAGGTCCTAGCAGGTCCACAATAGATAAAATCACCTTCTCATCTCAACCCCTCTCTCCCTAATTCTTAAAAGTTCTTACCTGACTATGGGAACTCATAAGATTGGTGTCTTTAAACTTCTAAAGAATTACTTCAAATGCAATACCTTTATGGGGGGAGGGGAGGGCTCCTTCCCATTGGCCAATTTTCAAAGCCCACTTAAGATGGATTAATGAGGACTCTGTTGCAAGTGGCAAAAACCCAATTTAAAGTAGTTTAATTACAAAAGTGGTTCACGATGCTGGAAAGACAAAACTGTGTATGGCTGATCTAGATGCTCAAATGATGGCGTTAGAGATTACTCTCATGTGCCTTTGGCTCTTCTTTTGTTTTGGCTCTGTTATCAGGGATGGCCGCCAGTGGCTCCAGATTTACTTCTTACCTGTGTAGCATCTTCAGCAAGGGACAGTGCAACTTTTTCCCAATAGTTTTAGAACCTAAAGAAACGTAGTGCAATAAATAATGTTGAAACTGTGAGCTACCTCAAGCTAGAGGTTTGCACTGGGTCTGACAGATGTCAATATTGCTGTGTTTCCCTTGAAATTTTAAAATATCCCGAGGCAGCCTGAATGTTCTTGTGGCATCCCAGGGTGCTTCCTTATGCAGTTTGGGAGAGAAAGTTGTTGGGTCGCCTTCTCCCCTTGCCTGAACTGCTGCTTCTCTCCTTTCCCTAATCTCTGGCTTCATCTCTTTCTCTTACAATGTTTTAACGTATCATGTTAAGTTGGTTACTTATTCTTTCTAACCCTTAGTTTTCTCTCTGGTAAGTGGTGATTATGGTATCTACGTTGTAGGGCTGTTGTGAGGATTAAATGAGATTCTATATTTAATGTGCTGAGCACAGTGCCTGGAAGATAACTAGTGTCCAGAGTTTTAGCTATTGTTTTTCTTATTATTGTTACTGCTATCAATATATGGGAAGACTAATAAAACAGCATTAAGCTCATCTGTGAATGAGTAAGTGGCTTAAATAAAATAGAAGTTTACTTCTCTCTCATGCAAAAATCCAAAAAGATGGTCTAGGGCTGTGATGTTTCCTAGTGCTAGGGATTCAGATTCTATCTTATTTATCTCCTATGTATAGCTCCATGAAAAGGCCACCTCATGGCCTAAGAGGGCTGCTCTAGCTCCAGCCATCATATCCTGTGCCAGCCAGAAGGAAGAAGGCAAGAGGAAGAGAAGTTCATGTTCTCTTTCTTCTTAGAAGTTGCATATCTCACTCAGTCTTGCACAAATCTCAAAGCTAGAACTTAAGACTCACTTAGCTACAAGGGAAATGGAGAAATGAAACATTATTCTGGGCAACCACGGTGCCCAGTTAAAAATTCTATTATGATGGGGGAAGGGTAGGCTCTGCCACAGCAGGGCTATGGGAAAGAATTCTGGAAGCCAGGCACTCTTTGGAGAGTAGAGCTCAGAGAAAACCATTCTTCTGCTTAAAAGGAAATACTGCAAAAACTTTTGCAACCTGAGGAAAGTAAGAATGACTCCAGAATTTTTAAGAAAGCTGGAAATTAAAACTCACATCTGAAACTCTCTTCCCTGAGCCATGGAGCTTAACTCAGTCTTTCCCCTCCTATTGCCAGCCTGGGTTGGGGAGAGGCAGAGCACTGGCCCCAGGCAAACTTGGTTTGAGGCCAAATTCCAGGACTCTTGGGGCTGACTGGCAGCCACTCTGTCTGAGCAACCTGGGGGATCCTGAGAAAAGAATGAATATCCGAATCCCAGAACAAAATCAGCAGCAATGATGCTCCTGCTGCCCGGGTCTGGCTGGGAGGCCGCACAGTGGGGAGGATGAGGTCATGGTGACAAATGAGAGAAGGGGGAGGGCTCTAGAGTGCAGCAAATGTGCCCAGGGGCTGAGAGCAGAGAGTCAGAGCAAAGCCAGCATCAGGGGTCCACCCCTCGTTCTGCCGCTGTTCTGCTGTGATTTTGGACTTCAGTCTATCCAGCTAGAAGATGGGAAACACAATCTGCTGTCCTCTCTGCTTTATGAGGTTGCTGTCAGCAGCAGCTAGGGTTAGAAAAGTCCAGAAAATGAATAGATTTCTAAAGAAAAAGGGGTTTGGTTGCCAAGAGTTAGGGGGGTTAGAGGGATGAAATGGAAGATTTTTAGGGCAGTGAAACTGTTCGGGATGACGCTAATGGTCGATCCAAGTTATTATACATATGTCCAAACTTATGGAATGTACATACATCACCAGGAATGAAACGTAATGTAAACTATGGCCTTTGGGTGATAATAAAGTGTCAGTATTGGTTCGACATCACACTGGTGGGGGATGTTGATGGTGAAAGAGGCTGTGGGAAGGGTATTGGGGATGCGTGGGAGAGGGTTATGTGGGAACTTTGTACTTCCTGCTCAATTTTCCTGTGAACCTAAAATTGCTCTAAAAAATTGTCTATTAATTTTTTTTTAAAAAAAAGATATTAAAACAAGTTGACCTTGGGAGTAACATTGCCAACTCAGGCCTGAGTAAAGAGTTACTGAACAGCTGTTGAAAAGAAATCAACCATGCGTATTTATCTGATCCAAAAGGCAACTATATATGGCTATAATGACAACTAATCAGATACCAGGTACATAGTGATTATTCATTAAGGCTAATGTAGTAAAAGAAATTAAGAAGACCCCAAACATCTACACAACATAAAATTGCTCATATTTTGGTGTGGGGTGATCAGTTTGATGGGGATGATAGTTTAATTTGGAATGCAGAGGCAGGAAATAGATAAAAACACGGTTGCCACATTATCTAGTCTTATTAGTGGTATGCTCTTAGGTCATTTCATGATCATTGCCTTTCACTCCAATATTGAGGAGGTATGGTTACTTTCTGATGATCTGCAAGTTCTTCAAACTTTTGTTCAGCATCCAGGTTTTTCTGCTTTTTGAAGAAAACTGGGGTTATACACTGCCCTGAGGAAAATGCAATATGGAGCCAGTGCGTAGTGCTGCTGGGAATAAGTCTAGAGCAGCACCGTCTGAGAGAACTGTCTGCCATGATGGAAGTGCTCCAACCTGCACTGTGCAGTAAGGTAGCAGCCCGGCACATGTGGCTACTGAGCACTTGAAATGAGACTAGTGTAACTGAGGAACAGAATTATTTTATTTTTATATTAATAAATTTAAACTACAATTTTAAATAGCCATGTGTATTGCCACCAGTGGCCACTATATTGGATCAAATCCCTCAGTTCTTCTCCTACTGACCTCAGGCCTCTCAGAGATTGGTTTCGTACGTGTATGTGCATGTGTATATGTACACATGTGTGTATATGTGCACATGTGCATATGTGTGTCTGTGTGGAGATGGTGGTGCGTGCATTAATCAGGAACACGGCAGAACTTCCCGTGGAGCCAGTTAACCCACAAGTATCTCAACCCTAAATGATGGAGCATCCTACACACATGGAAAAACTTTTACCTGAAAGATGCAGAAGACACATGGAATCAAGGAAAAGGCAGGGATTATATAGATTTTCTTTGTTGTACATTCAGTATATATTTTTATTTTTAAGAACAAATCATGACATTTATAGTTATATCACATATAATGGGTCAGGGGATCAGATTGAAGTCCAAGGCTGTCTCTGGCTTTGCCACCAAGTTGCTATGTGTGTTTGGCATGTGACATCATTCTCTGGGTTATTATAGGAACTAAGCAGAAGATACTCATTTTTGGTTGAAAAACATGAAGATAGAAAACCTTACTTTAGACTTTTCTAATCTACGACAGATTAGGTCAAAGCGTGTACCATGTCTACAGAGGAAAAAGGGGACACCGTGGTCCAATCAGCTTAGGATATGCCAGGTTAAGATTAAGGGGTTTCTCGCTTTCAGGACGTCTCAGAATATTTAATATGCCCATGAGCATCGTGACTCTCCAGGTGAGAGATCCGGTTGCTGCCTTTCCAAAACTCTCCAAAATTTATTTCTCTTTGAGGAGCATCTTGCAGAAAGGACGAATGTTTTGTGGAACACATTTAGAGAAATGCTGATTTAGAGGCAGCATGAGTAGTTTTTTGGACCCAGTTCTCTCCCCAGCTTTTGGCCTCCCCGGCCTGTCCTGCTAGGTATGCAGGGACGGGATCCTATACTCGGCAGAGGGATGAATCGTGTTTTCCTTTGCACACGTGCAGTTCCCCGTGGCCCCAGCTGCATAGCTTCCCCAAGCAGCCTGTTTTGTTCTGAGCGTAGAGGGGAACAGGCTCCCACAGGAGGGACAATGTTGACCAAGACCCCCAGCAGTATCTCGACCTCCATGAGAGCTGGCAGCACCTCACGGAGGGCAGACTTTGGCATTGCATTTGTACCATCAGTTCTAAATTCTGCTGAGCTCTACAGATCTATCTGGACGAAAAGGTCTGTATAAATGCAAGATCATATCGTTATCATTATCAGCTGTCTCAGTTCGAGCCTTGCAATTCACAAGCCCACAATCAATGGGGCTTTTTCAACAATCTCATTCTACTCAGCTTGGAAAAATGTAATTACATGGACCTGCACATCCTCTGGCCCCACATCTGTCCCCAGTGTGTGGGAGAGAGGTATCTCCAGGCCCCTCGCTAAGCATATAGACAGAGGTGACTTTCAGGCTCTGCCCAGGTCAGAGATGAGTTAAAAGCTGTGTCCCGGGCCCCCGAGAACTTTGTCCTGGTAGACATTAGGGGGTGGCATTGCTTCTGCCTCTCTGTAGCTCAGATGCTCTCAGGTGGCACTACAGAGGCTACGTGAGACCTCTCCTACTTTTTTTCTTTTTCTAATTTCGTCTAGGATCAAGAAAAACTTGGACTCAAAGAATCTTCCTTTCTGAAGCCCGCAGCACACATATACCAAGAGAGGTTTTCTACCTGGGCCAGTCTGAGCTGGAGAAAGTAAGCCCCACCTCATTCTCTCCCTACAAATCTCTGGCGCTTCTAGCTGTGTGACCTTGGGGGAAGTTCCTAACCTAGGATTTTTCTGAAATAGGGATGGCAACTTTACCCTCCTGAATGCAAGAGACCTGGATCAACTGTTTTTTTGGGCCCCCTTACCTATTAAATCTTTTATTCTAACTCAAAAGATATTTTATTCTATCTCAAAGACTTTTAGTGTCATAGGAAGGAAAAATTAAGAGACATACTTCATTTAAAAAAATGATTCCTTCTGTTTCTTAAACTCAAAACAGAAGACTAGAGCTCCTTTAAGGGTTTGAAGGTCAGCTCAGGGTCATAGAAACTTAATAATATTGAGTCAGGCTCTTGGGAAGTTCACCTAGACTGACTTTTTCTGCTTTACACTTGTCTGACGGCAGCCTCCCATTAGCCTGCTGGGCCTGCGTCATCACAAATGTGGGAGGGTTGATGGTCATGTAGTTCCCTTAGGGGCCTGCCCTGCCTCTAAGCTCTGGCACATGATCTCTAACGAGACAAGAGGCTTTTCCCTGTCTCCAAATATGCTTTACATACAATGGCTGAGTCATGTCTCCACCCCTTGGCCTCCTTCCCCACTCCCCTGCTCCCATTCTCTTGAGAAAATTACCAGGGAGCTATTGAGAAGAGAGATGTGGCTAGAAAGAAAACTAAGCAGGAGGGGGGGAAAAAGTGCTTTCTAGAGACACAAAGTCCAGATCACTTTCACCCCTCAAACAGTTAATTCTGTCCTCAGGCTGGGGAGGCTCCCAGGACAATGACTCGTTCACTTGGGTTCATTTTTAACTTTTAAAAACGCCCTCTGTGACCCAGCAGGGTGAGACTTTTTCCTTTTGGTGGGAGGGAGGTGGCAATTCTGAGGATATGCCTGACATACACAAAAAACTGGGCCACATCACTGATAAATAGAATGGCCAGGTGAGGAGTCCAGCCCACTGACTTCCTAGGTGGCCAGAGTCCTCTGCAAGACCATGGCCAACTGGACATTTGAGAGCATCAAAGGACATCCTTTTCTGTGTCTGAGTGACCAGAATCCAGACAAGTTTGAAGAGCACCTCACCCTGAGATCTGGTATCATCAGCAGTGCTTGAGGCAAAAACATCCTGGGCGGATGTAAGTGTTCTCCAAACCATGTTCTCCAAACCACAGCTCGAATGGGCATTGATCTTTGCACATGGCCACATTTACGAAGTCTTAATATTTGACGCTTTATAAGTCTAATAAAAAAATCAAGACTCTACCCTTCTGTCATTCTTAAAAATGACCCTGATTTATCCCATTCATTAGGCTCATTCATTATGTCTTAGTTTGGAACCAGGATGTCAGATTCTTAACCTAAGTAACATTTAGAGTATGGAGGAGAATGTAAATAACACCCAAGGCTGTCCTAAAAAAATCATAAAGGTGTTAATAGGCTGCCCCAGGTTTACTAGCACATATTTCACAAGCTGTGCTTAGCAAATATAATCCTCAGGAGCATTGCCTTTTGTTTGGCAGTAAATGCTCCTCTGATTCTGTTTGTAAACTCAGTACTTAGTATGTGAAGGATCACATGAGCTAACGTCGACTGAGAGCCCTCCCAAGGTGCTGAATTAGATTCCTGTCCCAGAGTAAGGGGTGTGCACATAGAGGCAGGTTCAGAGAAAGGGAAGTAATGCTGTTTTTTACACCTAGCAGATATCGGAAGAGGTACTCCTAGCTTCTTCCACTTAAGCCTCATCACTAATCCCAGAAGTAGACTTTATTACTGTAGTTTATGCAGATGAGAAAAAGGACATTAAATATCCAAGGTTTCATAACCTTGGAACTAGGATTAATGCCGGGATGTTTGGCTTCTCATTCTCAATTCTTCTGACAACGCCGCGTGCTTTCTCCGCTTTGTCATCTATTCCTAGTGCTATCACTTCTAATCATGTGGGATAGGTTAGTAGTTTTTCATTTCTCCAAACCTCTGAATTCTGACCTAGTAAATGGAAATAAATATATTTGTTTAACTGCCTTCCCTGGGTTGCTATGTGGACACAATGAGATAATGTATGAGAACAGGAGAAAGAAAGTCCCTGCCTTCACTTTAAGGTTTCAGGCTGGTCTTATCCAGTTCAGTCAAGGACAGGAGAATGGTTCCTGGTATGATCCTAGAGTAATAAACCAGCTTTTAAAACTCCATGCAAACGCATCTTAAGGCATAGGGGTTTCAAAAAGCCCACACTTGAGGATGAAATTCTGTCCCATTGAGGCCTTGCAGAGAAAAAAATAATAGGTATCAACCACCTTTCCTCAAGCTTCCTCAGCCTGACACGTAAATGCGACGAGGCCGAAGGGCGACCAGAAGGGTGCAGTGAAAGGAGTGGAGGGTGCTGTGGCTTGCCCGAGTTTTTCACTAGGTCAGTTCGTGGCCTCTGTAGGTTTTCAATCCCTTGCTCTCTCTTCTTCTGGTCCCCTTATAACGTGAATGTTGGCATGTTTGATGTCGTCCCAAAGGTCCCTTAAACTGTCCTCATTTTTTAAAATTCTTTTTACTTGTTGCTATTCTAATTGGGTGTTTTCTGCTGCCTTATCTTCCAAATTGCTGATTCAATTCTCTGTTTCATCAAATCTGTTGTTGATTCCATCTAATGTATTCTTCATTTCGATTATCATATTCTTCTTTTCTGACTTGTTCTTTTTTACGGCTACTATCTCTTTGTGTGAGTTCTGTCCGAATTCATCTATTCTTCCCCTAAGTTCATTGAGCATCCTCATAATCAGTGTTTTGAACTGTTTCTGGGAGATCGCTTGTCTCCATTTTGTTTAGTTAATTTTCTGGAGTTTTGTCCATTTGGGACACATTTCTTTGTTTCCTCATTTTGGCTGCCTCCCTATGTGTGTTTCTACGTATTAGGTAGATCTGCTACAACTCCCAGTCTTGGCAGGGTAGTCATATGTAGTAGGTGTCCTGTGAGGTCCAGTGGTACAGACTCCCAGGTCACCTGAGCCAGCTGCTCCAAGGGTGTCCCTTGTGTGGATTGTGTGTTCCCTCCTGTTGTAGACTTAATTGTTGAGACTTAATTGTTGTTCGCACAATAGTGAATGGGATTGACTCTCAGGCTGACTGTGAGGACTGACTGTGACTACAGTGGATAAGCTATAGTGCAGGGGCTGACCCCACAGAGTGGGATTCTCTATAGCAGGGCTTTGGTGCCTTCTGTGTTCACCCTTTGGGTGTGTCATTTGTGGAGATAATTGAGTGGTGTTCTGGCGTGTCTGAAGCAGGTTACCAGATTTGTTAATTCTGAGGCCTCTTGGGAGGGGCTCCAGTCCAGGCCCAAGTCAGTTGCTGCCTATGCCTGGCTTGGGGCTGCCTGGTAGGAGCTACAAAGTGATTTGTGGTTAGTAGTTGCCTATATTGGACTTGGAGGTGTCTGAGGCCAACTGCTACTAGTGCTGGGGTTGCTTAGCAAGAGATACTGGACATGCCAAGGCCAACCGTTGCTTGTTGGGGGTTTGTGGACCTTTGAGATGTTTTATGGAAGTCTGCAGCCAAAGCTGACTGCCAAAGCTGGCAACTTGTGAGGAACAGCCGCTGAAAGAGGTTTAGGCTGGTGCATGGGCTGGGTAGGGTGGGTTCTCAGGGGATCATTAGGGGGAGTGAGTTTGATGCAGACTCAGATTTGGTGCCCACCTGCACCTGCAGGCTGTGTTAGGGGAGGTCTCAACAAAGGTGCAATGGCACCTGCCAGGACTTAGTCCTGGAGAGAGCTGCCCCTCTAGCCCTCACCCTGAAGTCAGACAATTTAGATCCTTCCTCCATGTCCCTGGTGCTTTCTGAGTTGCTGCCCCAGTGCCGAAGCTCAGAGCAAGTAAGTCTATCAGCAAATAAGTTCACGCTCAGGCCTTTTAAGAGGTACACCTGGGACTTTAGCAGCCCTCTGTCTCACTCAGACATAATTCCTGATGATTTTCACAGCCAGATGTTGTGAGGACTCCTCTTCCCAGCACTGGTAGTATGGACTGGGGAGCCAGTGTGGGGCTAGGTCCCCTCGTTCCACAGGGGGGGGGGCCCTCCACAGAGAGATAGCTCTCCCAATTCTTTACTGCTACATGTGGGTGTGGGACCAGCCTGTTTTCTGTATCTGCCCCTCACAGCAGTATCAGTATGGCTTCTTTTTAATATTCTTAGTTATAAGAACTCTGTTCAGCTAGTCTTCAGGTAGTTAGTTGTTCTATAATTAGTTGTACTTTTGATGTGGTTGCGGGAGAGGGTGAACACAGTGTTTACCTACCCTGCCATCTTAACTGAAAGTCCTCTAGCTTCTATCCCAGGCCCAGGATCCATCTAGTCACTATCCAATCATGAATGGTTATTGAACATATACTAGGTGTCAGGTAACATGCTATGAAGTAGAAAAATAGCAATAGCTAACATTGATTGGATGCTTACTGTATACTAAATATGGAGAAAAGTGTCTTTTACCCATTATCTCACTGAAACCTCAGAACAGCTCAGGGAGGTAGGCTGTATTATTTTCTCTGTTTTACAGTTAGAAAAGCTATTGTTTAGATCTAAGTAAGCTGGTAACAGGTAGAGTCAGGACTTGAACCCAGACTCCTGGCTCCATGTTCTTATCTACTGGCTTCGTTTAGTACTATGGTGGATCTCCAAATTCCCATATTGTTCTTTGAATAATCATGTATATTAAGTGGAGTAAGAACATGTGTTCTATGATGATCTCTCGGCTCGAGTTACTCCATAAAGTATAGCTCTCCCCACCCCCATGAGCTTCCATACCTAGGAATAAATTTTCATTTTGGTTCCCACTCTCCTGTTCTGTTCTTGCCACAAAATTGAGGTGGACCTTTCTACCTCATTTCTCAGGAATCGGGCCCTTTTGGTGTGCCCCAATATGACAGGCAGACCCTAGAGATACTTCCTGGGCTGTCATCTGACTCCCATCACTGTGAACCTGGATTCACCACTAATGAGTGCTTGAGGCCTGGTAGGTCTCCTCTGAAGCCACCATGTTGATAGTTGTCTAATCTTCATGAGCTGCCTGCCATGCCTTTTCCTAAAACAACCGGAAAAGGTTTCCTAGGGGAGCATGGGCCTTGAAAGCTGGTAATCTGAAAGGCATGGGGAAAAAATTCACTCATGAGTGGAGACAGAAACTCTAAAGAGACTGTTTCCAGGAACCTAACCCAACGTGGATTCAGCCACACAATGATGCTTTGTATCCACCATTTTGATGGAATCTGTCCTTCTTGAAGCAGTTGGCTTAGTACTACAGCCCAACGAAGAGGCCAAATTTATTAGACATATACAGACAATAGATGACTGTCCTTTAGGTTAACCACACACAAGGAACTGATAAAGAAACACATCACCCCTTTATTAGAGGCAGAGGAGAGGTTGCTAACTAAGAGGTCATCCAAAAAGATCAAGGCTTATAAGGTTTTGTTTTGTTGCACCTTAATCTCTTTCTCTGGTCAAATAAGGACAACTATTATCTAAATGCCTGTGAGGCAGCAAATGGAAAGAAAAACCAAGAGCCAGATAGCACTAGGGACATCAGTGACTCCTTCACTGGAAAAGACTGAAGGTGTTTTAACTCAGAGATCTGAGGATTTGCAATTTTGAAAATAGTCAAAGGTTGCAAGGAATAACGTTGGTCTTATTGGCAGGCATGGAAAACTGATGAACTTGTCAGAGTTTTCACGAAAAAGAACAGCCATCTTCATCATCTGGGTCACTACCATCAAGTCAGGGAGCTCTCTTGTCACCCCAGACAAGCTGGACTGATCTTGAAGACCACCATGATGAACATATGAACAACCTAATTTTCAGTGTGTGGGCATGTGGACTCAGGTAGGATTGTAGGTGAGCTGGGAGATTGTCAGTTGATTTGTTATAACTTCATAGTCTCCGACTTTGCCAACAGCATTGAGATGGGGGTGGAACACGAGAGAAGTAGCTGTATGCAATGTTTGCTAAGTGTGCAAAGCACCCCTGCCTCTACCATCTCCATCTCTTAGGGATCCTACACTTGCTGAATGACAGTATTTCTTTGAAGGGAGTAGAGGTCAAGGCAGAGTGGGATGGGATTTGCTATTCCATATCTACCAAGTAACATCAGTTTCCTTTTGGAGGGAAGAAGCTGTTTATTTAAATCTTGCCTCTTTTCTCTCAGGTTCAAAGTTTTAAGATTTGCCTGACTTCTGAGAAAAATGCTTGAATCTGTTCTTTTTTAAAAAGTTGTTCAATCTGTTCTTAGGTGCAGAATTTCTACTGTTCTCCCACCAGACTTTGTTTGAAAGCTAAGAATAGCAAGCAGGGCTCTTAAAGCAAAGTTAGGAATAGCAGAACTAATTTCTGGACTCTCAAGAGTCCTATGAGCAGCAAAATGCAAATGAATGCTAAATCGATCATTGATATGCGGGGAAAACTTCAGCCCAAGGCATCTCTTAGTGGTTTCCTTTGACCTCAGTCCTTCATTTTGGCCTACTAAAAAATTAATGGCTATCCCAACTCTTATCCCACTGGACTTTGTGCATGTGTATTTGTGCCGTGCTTGTTGTGTGTGTGTGTGTGTGTGTGTGTGTGTGTGTGTGTAGAGTTTATCACTTTGTACTGCAATCAGTTACGGCCTACTTGAGAAGAGAGTCAACATCTTCATTTTTGCATGCCCGGAACACAGTAGGTGTTCAGAAATTAATTGTTGGTTGACTTAAATTATATTTTCATTCACCTGCCAGAATCAACATTTTTTTAGAAGGGAATATATGAAATATAAACTTTCATAGAAATTCTTCTTTCTTTTCTTTGTTCCTTTCTTCCTCCCACTCCCCTCCCCGCCCCTCTTTCTCTCTTTCTCTCTTTCTCTCTTTCTGTCTTCCTCTCTCTCTCTCTCTCTCTCTCAAATTGCCTTTAAGTCACCTCATCTTCCTTGCTTTCCCTGGGAGTCTGGCAAAGCTCTCTGATTCCTGTAAAAGATGAATTCCCTTCTATGACATTCTTTGAAACATAGCACAGTAATTTAAAAATCATTTTAAAAATGAAGTAACTGCCTGTAACTTATCTGACATATCTGCTATTATTACCATATTCAAAATACACAAATAACATGGTATTGACAGAGATGTTTTTTTAAAAGCAGAATTCTGTTAATTGAAACAATTCTTTACAGAGGTGATTTATCTCTCATCAGTGGATTTTCCCATATACTTTTTCAGAAGGGAATTATCTGATGCGATGAGAACAAGCTTTTGACCTCAGAGTTAATCTGGTCTCTAGAGTCTTCCTTTTTTTTTTTTTAAACATACCTTGGTGTTACGGAATTAATCACGCTTGCGCCTTGTGCAAGGCTCTAGAGATCCACATTTAAGGACGTCGTGTCCACTTTTCAAGAATAGAGACATCTCATCTGGGGATTAAGAGTATGTGACAGATTAAGGAAGTTCATCCGTTTAAGCATGAAAACTTTTCTATTATTTTAACAATCTTATATGGAAATGTCTTTCAAATACATTACACGCTCACCCATCTTCCTTTTTGGTCTTTCTCCTCCTGATTTCTTAAGTTCTCAGTGCTGCACAGAGTTGACCCTCTTCCTTGGAGCTCCGGGTAACTTTGGGGCAGAGGCTGGCTGTTCCACAAGGAAGCCCTGAGGCTTTTCATTTTTAGATAGTGTCCAGGATTGCCCGGCTCCACCCACTGCTTCCCTTCCACCCCAAAATGGAAGTACCATTTTTTGCTGATTATAGGAGCAATAGATATTTGTTGAAAATTTTAAATAACATGGAGCTATATAAAGCAGAAGGATAACAATTTGGAGCATATCTTTTCAGAATTTTTAAATGCATACAAATACATACCATTTATTAGCTGTATGACCTTGGACAAATTTGTTAACTTTTATGACCCACTATTTTCCAGTCTATAAAATGGGGATAAAAACTACCTTCTGGGGTTGTTCGTGAGGGTCAACTGAGCATTTAGCAAAATGTCTGGCATATAGTAGGTGTTCAAGAAACGTTCATTCTCTCCTCTAACTTTTTATTTGGTAAGCTGATTTAGGGGATTGCGTGGTTTTAAATATCAATTCCATGGACTCTACTTCCACTGTTATCAATGACTATTTATTGAGACGTGGCCATGTGTAGTACTAGCAAAATGATTGAACACATTCTATGTGCCAAGTCTGTTTTAATCCTCACAATTCTTCAGAACTATGAGGCAATTACTATTGTATCTCCCATTTTATAGTTGAAGAAATTCTGGCTTAAAGAGGTTCAGTAATTTGTCCAGGGTCACATAGCTAGAGACAGTGCTTGGTAGACCCAGGACTCATATGGAAGAAGTCTGATACCAGACCTTACATGTTTAATTGCCATGTTATTTTGCCTCCTAACAGATTGTGAGGATATAATGAGAAGTATGTCAAGCATCTAGTCGGAGAGATAAAACATGCAGATGCACACAGTTTATTGATTTCTAAGCACGTCATTGATTTCTAAGGGTGTCTCCTTTGGGCTTATCCTGTCCCATGACTTCAACATGGTTCCACGGCTGACTCCCACTTATCCATCTCCTGCTCTTCGATGCTGCACTCTTAACTTCAAACGACTCGCTCTAACTGAGCTTTTCTCTACCAACGCCATTCCCACGCCCTTGCCAGTTAGTGCCCCCACCACTGCTCTTTTCTTCTCATGCCTGGAATCTTGGCATCCTGCTTCCCTTTCTTGGCCCCATTCTCCTTCATTGCCATATTGTTCTTTCTTTCCTTTGAAAGGTCTCCTATTCTGCAGTTAGTCTTCATTTTTAATCAATCCTTTTGGTCAAGCCTTTATGACTTCATGCCTAGATAATGACAAGAACTTGACCCCTACTTTTTACCAATCTCCTTCTTTCAGTCTACCCTGTATCACAACCGCTGATTATGTCACTCTGTAATGCCTGTGGCATCAAACTCAAGCTGGGTTCTGATGCTCCTTTACGCGCAGACTCACTTTCTGCTGCTCTGTTCCAGACCTATCCTTCCCCATCTCCTCTCCCATCAGTGCTCACTCCTGCCCCCCAAGACATTGCTCAGGTTTCCTTTCTCTATCTAGGCTGCCACTTTCAAAGTGCCCCCCACCCCACCCCAGTCTTCCTCTTCTGGAGAAAAATTTAGTTTATTAATAGTCATAGAAGTACATGTTTTTAGATGTAGAATACTTTTAAGAGAGAGACCATTTACTCCGATTATCCAAAAGTATGTCTCCAGAAGCTGCTTTTTTAAAAAAATTTAAGACTCAACTAAAGATGCACTTCCTCTATGTCACTGACTCCGACTCCTTAAAGAACCTGATAATCTTCAGTGCTTTGAGTAAAATTCGTTCTGTTTGCTCAGCTGGATGTCAGTTTTTCCAGTGTAGGAACCATGCGTTCTTGTTTCTCATTCTCCACAGCACCCAGCACTGGGCCTTGTACACAGAATTTGCTTAATAGATAGTTATTAATTGATGAATCAGTGAGGCAGACAATTATATATATTAAGAGGGTCCCATAGGAACTGCAGTAATTAGAAAAGACTTCATGAAAAATTAAGGTCGGTGGTGGGCCTTGAAGGATGAGCATTGTGATTTATTTTGGCTGGAAACAAAAGTTTGATCTGCAAAAGTGTTTTGCATTTCTTCGAGGTACAAGAAGTGGTCTGGGAGACCTGGGGAGTCATCCTTCTTATGGCTCTGTATAGCATTCACATGCTACAGATTCTGACATGTATCTCTCTAGCCTATCCCCTGAACTTCAGATTTGTATATCCAATGGCCTGCTGGACAGCTCCATCTCATAGACATCTCGAATTTCTTAGGACCCATACTGACCATCACAACACTTCTCTTTTCTACTTGCTCCATCCAAAGCCGTTCCTGTCTTAATAAATGCTACTTCCTTCCTCTTAGTTTCTCAGGCCTCACACCTCAAAATCATTCTTGGTTCTTCTCACATACACTTCAATCCAATTCAGCATAAAGTCCTGTTGGTTATACCTTCAAAATCTATCCAATATCTGACTTCTTACCACTTCTGCTACTGCTTCCCACCTGGTCTCTCTGCTTTCCTGTTCAGCAATTCTACTGTGTATTCCCAACACAGCAGCCAAACAGAATCCTGGAAAAATGTAAGCCAGTTCACAGCTGAAGACCCAGCTGTGGTTGCCCATTTTTCTCAGAGAAAAGCCAAAGCCTTTACAATGGCCCACACAATCTGGGGTCCTCAACACCTCTCTAACTCCATTTCCTACAGCTCTTTCTTTGCTCATTCCCTCCAAACATGCTGAATGTCCTTCTATTGCTCTATCTTGCTAGGCATGTGCTGGCCTCAGGCCCTTGGAATTTGCTGTTCCCTCTGCCTGAACCACTAATTCTCTCACCTCTTTTAAGTCTTTGGTCAAATGTAGGTGACCATATGTCTCTGTTTGCCCAGGACAGTCCTAGTTTTCACCCATAATCCCAGTGAAATTACGAATGACTTCTCCTTGAATTCTTAAAAGTTTCCCAATTTGATTGTTAAATTGTATGTTCACTCTACTTTCAGTGAGGCCCACCCTGATGACCCCACTTAAATTGTGCTGCCCAACCACTGACATTCCTCACTGCCCTTACCCTGTTTTATTTTTTCCAGTGCACTTATCACCTTCTAAATTATATAGTCCCTTATTTTGTTGAGTTTATCATTTATTATCCATCTCCCTCACTTCACAAAGGGAGGAATTGTTGTCAATTTTATTGATTGATTATATCTTTATCACCTTTCTAGTACATAGTAGGAGTTCAACAAGTGCTTGCTTAATGAAACAATCATTTTGGAAGGCAAAATAGTGGGATTTATTAGAACTTCACATAGTTTATGAGGAAAATAAAGCTGAATACATGATATCAGACTGTCTTAGAAAATTCAGGATATGTGCTCGCTGACCTGCTTACAAAGGATTTTGAGGTAGCTTATTAAAATAAAGATCAGATTCTTACTGTGATGTGGTTCGTAGAGGGCATGATCCAGGAGCATTGTTTGCTGAAGGTAGAGAATGGGCTGGGAAAAATGATGAGAAGATAATTGTACTGAGGATCAGAAGCTAGGGGTGATTTTTGTAATTGGTATAGAACTTAACTCTGCACTTCTTAGCAGTCCAGGCAAGGGGAAAAAGATCAGATTACATAGCTTTTACTCCCTCCCCTATTGCCTGATATAAAAGAAAAGCACTAATTCAAAGACATATACTTCCAGGTTTTACATTTCAAGAAGAAAATATCATGTTGATTTTTATAAGTTTTGGTAACCACGCATCCAGGACAGTCACAGTTTAAACGTGTTATCTCAAGAAACTTGTTAATAGTGCTCCCTTTCATGCTCAAAGTGTCTCGGTTTGCATAATAGAAGGTCACACTTTCTGTAAGAGACACAGAATAGCACAACAGATAATAGTTTCAATATCTGCCTTTACAGAGGGGATACAGACGATTTTGTCATATGACCTTCGACGAGATCAAGGCCTTGACAATGAGCTGGGTTCCTTTGAGAATCAAGACATTCTTTGAGAGGTACATAAGTTCCATACTTGCTCAGAAGCAGCTAGATTTTGGGGAAGTTTCCACTGGTAGCCATCTGGTTCTTGATACTTGCATGATGTCAGGGCCCTTGTTTATCCAACATTTCAACAATAGGGAACTTCTTGTTGTCTCATTTGCTTTTTCTGGGCTTTTGCAAGTGGCTAGTGAGGTAAGTTAGAGAGTTCTTATTGGATCTGTTTGGAATGCTGGGGAAGCTCCTATGCCTGCTGCTTCCTAAATAGATTTGTGGGTCTCTTTAATGGGACTGAGTGCATGTCCCCTACCATTTGCTAACAAGATTTCTTTCTTAAGCAACAATAAAAGCCAGACCACCACGCGCGATATTTGCAAACTCCAGATTTTCCATGAAAAGTCAAAGACTTCATTTCATAGCATCCAAATTGATCATACCTAAAAACAATAACAAAAATCCACCTGGCTGGACTCGACACGCTTTCTAAAAATTCAGTCTAACAATACTGTCTGGATTTGCAGCACTTCACACAGCTCTGCGCTAGAGTAGAAAGACTTGGTTCTCTGTGCAGGCTCTTAAACAGTATGACCTCGGAGAAGTCCTTTTTTTTTTTTTTTTTTATGAAGGCTCTATGAGCCTTCATTTCCTCATGTGTAAGGAGAGGATATGGACTCTATTTCTATAGTTCCTTGTAGCTTTCTTGATATAATTCTCTTTTAGAGCCAAGAGGTTTGTTCACAAGTTGAAACCTGAACACAGGCATAGGTATCTATCTTTCTTAAACACATGGCATCCTGTGCCATCAGTATCAGGAGCTCCTGAGAGCTCTACCAGCCAGGACCAGCCTGAGGCCTACATAGAAGGCAAAGGAAGTTTGACTACTTCCTTGCTCCCTTCTTCCCACCTTGTCGCTTTTCTTGTCTTTTTTCTTGGCTCAAGAGGGTCCTTCAACAATGACAAGGTAAGTTAGAACTAAGGTCCTTATGCAGCTCCAAACCTCATCATTACTTCCCTCTCTCTATCCATCAGTGAGAATGGGCATTTTATATCCATTACAAAAATGTAAGACATTACATTTTTGGAGCACTGATCATGTGCCATGCATGATACTAAGTATTTTGCCACATTTAACTCTCACAGCAAACCCAGGAGACAGAAACAATAATTTTCCCCATTTTGTAAGTGACGGCCTGAGTCCCGGGGAAATGAAAAGACCTGCCGAAGGCCACACGACTAGGACATGGTCCCGCAGCCTTCCCAGCCAGGTCCGCGTGTTCCCATGTGCGCATGCTTAAGCAGCGTGAGCTGCGCCATTAGATCGATGGTCTGTTTTCAGATAGCAGCCGTTAAAGTGATCCATTAAGCATAAGCTAAAGGGAAAGGATTCCGTCGATCTGCCACTTCCTCTAATCTAACACGACCAATGAGGTGATTTCAAGCCAGGAAGAAGAGGAGGGAAAGAAGAGCCACTCTTCGGTGCTTTGGTGCTCCGAGGGCTCTAAGGCCATACAGGCTTAAGCCTGTGGCACATGGACCACGAGGGAGACGGAACCAGCCTCTTTGCCCCTCTGCGTGGGCCAGAGCTGAGCTGTGAAGATGAGTCTAATACTTTGTTTTCTCGCCTCGGCTCCCAGGTTACTTCCTGTTTCAAAGCCACTGAAGTGGATGCAGAAGGCAACTAGAGCCCGAGGCCTTGGCACCTCCCCGCTCCCCTCCCCCCCACCTCCCGCCTCTACAAAGGTCAGACAATCTAATCCAGAACACAGCAGAGGAAGCAATTTCACCAAACACTCTAGGCCCAGAGACAATGTGCTCCCTCTTCTCCCTTTTGTTTCTCCTCCCTTCCCACAGAGCTCCAGCACTCTGTGCCAGTGGAGTCTTTGAAGAAAGAGGGGATGGGGCTTGGTGGTCCCAGCAGGAGAGGGGGTATGGAGAAAGGAGGGCTATGTCTGGTCTGGTCTGGCCTTTCCCCATCACCCACAGAAGGCTCCTCCTCTACTTGGAAGCTTCCTAACCTGAAGTACAAATGAGACCCCCTGGGATCCCAGAATAGCTCCCTTCACAGCTGCACAGCATCCATTTATAGCACAGCCTCTCTGCAACCTCAGGCTCTTTCTGAGATGACACTTCTGAGGTCAGTGCCAGTGAACGGAACACCAGCCTCAATGTCGTTTGAGAACACAATCGTTCATAAAGGACCTTTTATGGTCTTGTCACTGTTTTTCAGCACTCACCCCAATCCTTAGACACTCTAAAGGGCCAAATTTGTTTTGACCCAGAGCCAAACCACTTTATGTCCAACAATAACCCAGAAGCTCGTCAGATCCCTACCCCCGTGCCTGGCAGCAGGTGAGAATGTTCTATTTGGTGGCAGCAGGACACACAGTAACAAATTTATGCTTGGGCCTCAGGCCGAGTAACTCGGACACCCCTGGGGTAGCTCCACCATCAGGCTTTATTATCTAATGGTCATTTATTAGCAATGAAAATTGTGGCCCTTAATTGACTTCATCTACTCATATTGAGTAATCAATTCTGAATGTCAAATTATAGAGTGAAGAAATACCCCCAACCCCAAGGAGGTATGTTCTCTACTTCCTTCTCATACCTGATCTAAAACAAATGAACTTTGACCCACATTCTCACACATGGCTTATTTAGAGAGGGACTGACATTATAACCAAGTGTATTTTGCTTTTTCACACCCACTCTGAGCAGAGCCTTAGGTCAGAGGTGACCTTGGCTGGCCTTTTACAGTTTAGTTAGCCTCTTGTGTTTTGCAACAGCTACTGGCACTTGTCTTCATGAAACAAACATTTTGTGTTAAAACAAACTCGGGCTTCAAACTGGAGCTTGTCCAGAGCAGTTTTTGAAGGCAGGTCTCCCTTTCTAAAGTCACTGAGTGGAAGCAAGTTTTTGCTGATCTACCCTTCCAGAGCAGAGGCCTGGAGTGAGCTTACAAGAGCTGGGCCACTGACAACACACGGCTGCCATGTTAACAGAGGCCCTAGAGCAGGGTGGCCAGGAACCTAGGTTCTGCAGCCACACTGTTTGGGTTTCCGCTGCATTTCCATTAGATGCGGGGAGTGTGGCTCTCAGATAAGCTAATTTGGTTCCTGAATATCATTGCTCCTCTCTCTGGAGGAGATATGGTAACAGTTTGTTGATATGGGATTTGTACACATAGCACATGGTACGTATAAATTACCCAGGTTAACCAACGATTATTATTTTGACTTGGAAATGAATCATATCATACGTGATCTTCACTATATCTTATTTTATAGTCTGTGCTTTAAAAAAATTAAACATACACTATCAGGTCTCATAATTTAACAAATGATAAAATGTCCTGCTTCCTCCTCATTTTGCCCCGAATCTCCTTCTCTCAGAATCCTTTTAGAACCCTTTTCAATGTAATTGTCACTAAAGGCATATGGCACAGAATGCCAGGGTGGATCAGAGGATGTTGCCTTAAAAAAGATTAACTGGAACCTCGTTGAGCACAAACTTAGATGTATGTGAAACAGGTCTTTATTTTTCTGTACGTGAACATAGCAAAACTTTATTTTACACTTTGAGTTCTGCCCCTACTAAGTAGCAGAATCATAATCTCGGCCAGTTCATGGCCTTTCCCTTCAAAGCAGGAATTGGGTTTTTATTCAGAGGGATGTGGGTGGGCAGAGACAAGGAAATGGGCTCTTCTAGCCTTGAGTTAATATCATCATGTGGTCCTCTCTAGTGTCTTATGAAGTTTTTTTTTTTACTCTGGGCTTTGACTGTTAGCTCCTGGGGGGTCCCTTCTGCAAACTTCTCATTTAACCTCAAGGGCTTTCCTGGTTTGGTTCTTTCTCAGCCACCTTCCCGCCACACTAGAGCTGTGGGAGACTCGGGGAGCGGTTTCGGGTCCTGTGTCTCCATGTCATTCTTGGACACCCAGGAAATCACCCTACTCCACCTGCCCCATGGAATTCTTGACCCGTGAAAACTCTACAAGGAGCCACTTTTAGACTTGCTTGTGACAAGCAAGTCTAAAAGTGACTCCTTGTAGACACAACCTTTAGCTATTCTGGCCACCACCACACCTATGCAGGTGTGGCAGGAAGAAACGCTGAGGTATGGTATTTTCGGAATATTAACAATGATCTACCTGCCATTTTCAGCCTCTTGCTTGGGGCTAACACCCCATGATCTGGGGGTTGGATGAGATGATTTTTCTTTGCCATATTTTCTTGTCTTCCAGATTCAGAAAAAAAAAATAGTTTTTAGTTCTCACTATTTGTGCCTCCCCATCCCCCAGCTCAGATTCTTAGCTCAAAGGGCCAGAGATGCCCATAAATGGTAGGTAGTGATGGAAGAAGGCTGCATGGCCTGGGAGAAGCAACGCTGAACCAGACCAAACCAAACTCATTCCTGTCTAAGGTCTGCCGAGGGATCATGGCCTTGGTAATGCTTTTACAGTTTTATCGTCATTAAAATGGACAAAAATTGCCATGGTTCTTGCATCCTCTTGGACGCAGGATAAGAACTGAGCACGCAGCCAGAAGACCTAGAAGCTATTAATGTTGAACATGCAAAATCCACAAGTATCCAAATAGTGATAATGCAAAGCTGAGTACTAAGGGCACTGAGAATCTTGTTCACTTTTTCTAATATTAATAATAATCAAGGACTTTGGTTGAGCACTTTCTCTTTGCCAAGAGCTATGCAAAGTCCTTTGCTTCCAGAATCTCTTTGGATATCTCTGATTAACTTTTGAGATGGGTCCAATTATCATTTTGATTTTTCAGATGAGGGAACTGAGGCTCAGAGATGGTAAATTACTTTCTTCCAAGATCGTACAGCTATTAGGTTGCCAAGTTGGGTTTTGGAATGAGAACTGTTTTTTATATCCACAGTTTGGGTGGTCAACACTGTGCTATCGCATGGTCTCCATGCATTCAGTTGTGTATTTCCTGTAACAGCAAACTTGTCTTTGTAGATTGATGTTCCAGTCTCAAAGCTGCTTATGGGAAGGAAAACTGACATTATTACATGATTTGGCTCATATTTAAATTCATCTGTTTGGGTTATGACTTCATTTGATCTCTCCTTTGTCCTTGCTTTTTGATTTGGTTTCATTCTTCTCTCGGGAATCTTACAGTCTGCCCTCCTCAAATCCCTGAACTACTGACAACACAAATGCCTTCTGCTATTCTCCCAGGGGACAATTTGGTGGTACTTCAAGTTGTACCATAAAATTGCTCCTCGCCACATTCCCTTCCTGGAAGGAAAGGGGTAACCCAAGAGTTTGTTGACAGTCAAAAAAAAGAAAGGAAAACACATGCTGAGCTTCGAGATCCTCAAGCCAATTGCTGAGGTCACTTCTTCCCAGCCTAGGCTTCCACCCGCCTGGGGAGAGCTGCCTGCCTGCCTGCCCTCTCAGAAAAGACAACCTAGTTGTAAATATTATCTGCCTGGCTAAGAACATTTGAATGGTAATACTCAAGCAATTACTTTCCTTTCAAGATCATTAAACACAAATCAGACTTGTATTTTAATAGGGCTGCCAATGTTGTTAATGGCGGGGAAGGTGGCACAAAGGGTAAGTTTTTCCTCTAATGGCTGAGTGTTTACATTATTACACTTTCTAAGAAACTTTGCTAGGGAAGGTTCCTCAATGCTGCTGAGACATTTCTTTGCTTTCTTGTACCCCAAATTCCATCTTCTTTTGCCACATGCACCTTCAGAGCATTTAGGAGGGATGGCAGTTGTGATGTGGCCCATGACAGCATCCTCCATCCTCCTCCTTTCCCAGAGTCTCCCTGACCCAGCTCCTCCTGAAGAAAGCGGTCTCTGGGAGGAATGAACGGTTTTATACAGGAGGCTTCGCTCTCAGGACTGGGACTCTAGCTCTCTTTTATCTTCCTCCTATGTTAGGAAACAGAGATGCTATAAAAAACAAACAAACAAACAAACAAATAAATAAATTGCCAGAGGAGCCTGTCTAGAAGGCCTGGGTCCTCTATGCATGTTCAAGGTGGAGGGACTGGCTTGCAAGAAAAGAGACCCTGACTACTCCTTCCCCTGACTCCCTGGTCTACTAGTGGCACCTCTGAGACCATGGAGAGACAACTTCTCATAGAAGTTGGGCACTGAAGTCTGCAAAGTAGCTCTTGGAAGGAACACTTGCCAGAGGTGCTGACCGTGGGAGTGGGAGTGGACCATTCCTTACCCAGCTTCGCTGAGCCTCTGCGGGTTTCTTTGCTGGCAGACCACACAGCCAGGTCTTCCCCTGGATCCCTGTGTAAGTGACCTGAGTGGACGCCTATGATGTGAGATCTCGGGTTCTCCCAGAAACTACTGTCTCCAAACATTTCTCCTATCTGTCAGCTCAGATCTGAGAATCTTTTGCCAGAGTCTGATGATGCCTTTCACTGCCCGTTGAGAAACCAGGTTGCAAATAGAAGTTTGAATGCTGGGTGGGCCAGAGAGTCCTGTGGGGGCTGTGTTTTCCTTTTAACTGTAGCTTAGTTTATTTTTCTTTTTTAAAACTTTATTGATAAATATATTGTGAATATTTAAAGCACACGACGTGATGATTTGTTATACATATTTATTGTAGAATGACTTGTGGTTTCATTCTGACCTGTATTTCTAGAGCACAGAGAATAGGATATGCTTAGGTTGTCATCTCTAGAGCAAAAGTTGTCAGGGACACGGGCTTTGGAATCAGAATGTCCCATGTTTTAATTGGATCAGTTATTTCTGTGTGTCCAAAGGTGATTTGTTTAAACTCAATAGGCCTTAATTTCTTCATCTGTAAAATAGAGAGTAACATCCCAGGAGCTAATAATACTTATTTTATAGGGTCGTTATGAGGATTAGATGTGTGTAAAGGCTTTTGTGCAGACTGCTTCATGATTAGTGCTTAATAATCATTTTTCTGTTCTGGAATCAGCTGCCTTTGCCTGCTGCAGACACTTCACACACTTAATGTATAGGTGTAACCAAGTAGTACAGTTATTTCTAAGGCTGATGTGACTGCTGCCACAGTCATTCTTAACACCAGCTTTTGATGGAAGAAGGGAGACCAAAAAGAAAGGCTTCTGAATTCATAGTTCTGCAGAGAACCTGCTGCTTTTCCATTTGTCCCAAGTAAGTGAAGAATGTGCAGAAGCAAATACTCCCCAGTATTCGTTCTCCTCTGGGACAAATATTCATTTCAGTTTTGTTTTGTTTTGTTTTTTTTCCTGCTTGCAGGTCCCATCCAGGTAATTCTGTATTATTTTTCCTATTTATATCTATTTAGTACACTGTTCTAGCAATAGGGCCCAGAATATGACATATTAAATGATCAAGGGAAAAAAAAAGGCTTTCCAATGGGCACAGTGCGACAGGAAGTTTGGCATTTGGGGGAGTTTTGTTTGTTTGCCCAGGGCCCCAATGAAGTTTATGGTTCTGGAGCCATTGTACTCAGATCAACTAATGACAGACATAGCCACACCCACAGAGTTCCCCAGTGTGTCCCCTTGCTTCTCCTGGTCTGGCCTGGCCTGTTTACCTTTCTGATTCTTTGGGCCAAGGATAAGATCAAACTTTGGGGTCCCTTCAGTGTTTAGCTTACTGGTTTTTTTAAGAATGAATATTCTGGGAACTGGAATCTCCATATTCTGCCCTAGAAGACCTCTATTTGTATCCCTGGAAAACAAAAGTACCTGAAAAACATCATTCTGAGAAATATTTATTTAAGGATTTGTCTTTAAGTTTCTTCATTAGTAAGGTTGATAATGAAATGATACTCCCAATAACAGCTATTGCTACTAGGCCTGTGGGAGTAATAGTATATCAGTATAAGAGCTTTTAATGTATTATCATTTTAAACTCATCGAATGAGTTACTGACACATGCCCAGAGTTCAATGATGCAAGGGGTTCATGCCTGTGTCTCTGATCTTTTGTGTGCACCTACCAGTTTTCACAGTCCAAAGGATGCAGGCCTAATGTCTCCAAGTCAAGGCTGGCTGAGTTCTGTCAGGGAACTGGAAGGGAAAATTATTTTAAAAGTTTAATAACATTCTTTTCTCTATATAGTAATACCTGTTACTTACAGAAAATTTAGATTCTTATTTACAACTAAGTAGAAAAAAAGGGAAGAAAATCGTTCATTGTCCCACCACTTAAAGATAACCAATGTTAGCATTTGGAAATAACTACTTTCCTTTTTTTTTTCTATTCATGGATTTCTCATTTAACACAGTGTGATTTTATAATACCTATGAGTTTTTCCAGCTCTTTTCCAGTTAACATTATGCTGTAAACATGTTATTGAAGACTTTTAATAAATGTAATTTTAATAACAATATAACATTTTGTTGTAAAATTTATGCCCATTTTCACATATGGGATACTTAGGTTGTTTCTGGTTTTATCTAATTATAAATAATGCTATGAAAAATATCTATGAGTACAAAATTTTTTTATTATGTAAGATTATTCCCTCAGGTCAGAGTCTCAGAATTAGGAGAAAGTCAAAATTGATTTGTAGGTTTTAATCCATAATGGGAAGTAGTAATTATTATGTTGGTAGAGGGGGCAGACTTAATGGCTGTTCAATATTTCTAAGGCTTTTCTTTTCCCTATGTTGATATACCTATCAAGGCACCACAAGATCGGTGATTGCTAGACGCTGAGTTGAGGCAATGTATGAAATATTCTCACCTTTCAAAACAGTGGTGTTTGTATATAATATTAGAACCCTGAATCAAACACATCGAAGCAAAAAAGACCATTTATTCGCTCATCTAATTAAAACTCCAGAGGTAATATGCATTCAGGAATGATTAGATCCAGGGCCTTGGTTTTCTTCTCCCCATTCTTTGGCTTTGTTTTACTCTCCACTGGCTTAATTCTTAGGCAAGATCTTTGCTTTTGCTCATATGATTATGCCAGAAGCTCCATCTTCACTCTACCTTCCCATCTTTGCTTTACCTCTTTAACTCTGGTAGGAAAAGCTTACCTCTTTCCCACCAGTTCCAGAAAAATTCCAGGATTGAGACTTATTGGCTCTGATGGGCCTAAACTGACTAATGTGACTTGGTCAGCAGGACATTATACTCTGTCTGGCCCAGCCTGGCTTACATTCTTTTCCCTAGAGCTCTATACAGGGAATCATCTCCACCTAGACCAAAACTGACTGAGAATGAGGGAAATAGTCCCTCAAGAAAGAATGAGGAGGGTGTTAGCTGAAGATGGGAGGTGAATGCCAGCCAAGCAAGAACAAGTGTCCATTAAAATTCACTCCTCTTTTAGGGTGCTCCCTGGAGCTTTTTCTCTAGGATATGAATCTGAAACGAATCATTGCCTTGGTAGAAGAAGGAGCTGAGCCTTCATGACCCTCTACAAGAATCACATGATCCTTAATATTAGGTAAACAGGCCACCATGGAAGCCATTTTTAGGAAACCAAACCTATTTCTTCGTTTATTTGTTTGACCAATATTTATTTTAGTACCTACTATGTATCAATTCAGCATTTATTTTAGTACCTACCATGTATCAATTCACCAATATTTATTTTAGTACCTACCATGTATCAATTCAGTCACTGATGTTTTAGGTGCTGGGGACACAATTTCCATTCAATCTTGCCTTTTGGTTTAACCTTTTGAAGGCTCTGATGAATTGCCTGCGATGTCTCTGATGTACCCTGGCTGTCCACAGGCCATGCATATGTTTATTTACAATTGGAATGGCTCATTGCCACTCTGGCTGGCTGGGCTGTAATTTGCTCAGGCATTTAAGCTTACTATTAAAACAAAAAACAAAAAAAAAATCACTGCTTCTTCACTAGCCTTAATTTGGCTGTTATGTTTGTTCTGGAGATTGTCTGGATGGAGCATTCAACTTAAATGCAGCAGAAATGTAAAATAGAGCATGTGAAAGAAAATAGGTAAGATTTGCTAATAAATTCCCACAAATGTATATAGCTTCTCATGTGGCCTTTGAAGGTATTTGCATAACCTAATTTCCCACACCAAGATTGCTGTTATCCATTCACGTATTGAAATCTCTCTAAACTAGAGAGTAGTCATTTGTACTTTTACTTGAGTAATAGTCATTGGTAATTTTACTTGACTAACCCAACAAATTTTAGTCAGAAATATTTCCCTAGAGCATGATACCATGCAACCTTGTGTCCGAAAAAAATATTGAAATTAGTGAATGAGTGTTCATTCATTCAGCAAATATTGATTGAACCACGTGCCAGGCACTGTTCTGAGCGTATTCTTGAGCCAAATGAAGATACTAAGGTTGATAAATCTTTCAAGACGCAATGCCTCCAAATCTGAGGAGGAGTCAGCAAAGCAAAGAGGGCAAGGAATTGTGGATGCGGAATCAGAAGACGACTTAGAAACTCTTCATTTGACACACAACTGTGTGACCCCAGAAGTCGGTTGTCTTCCTGACTTCATTTTGCTGATCTTTTAATCTGAGAGGCCGAGTCAGGAAAGAGGAGACCGCAATGTGAAGAAGTTAGGAGCTCAGGTGATAAACTCTTTGAGGCCTGCTATCAATTCCTAGTTCCCTACTTACCAGCTTTGTGACCAGAGTGAATTTTTTAGTTCTAATCTTAGTGTTCGCAACTGTAATATGAGGTTTATAAGAGAGCTATCTCCTAGGATTGCCATGAGAAACACCCAACATATTACGTTCAAACACTTAGCCTAGGGCCTGGCATGTAATGAGGCCTCATTAAATGTGAGCTGCTACTTGTACCATTACTACTACTATTGCAATTATTGTTGTTATTGTTATCTTGCTTGACAACTTTAATTATTGCAGTAGGTGCTGAATTCATTCATTTCTTTCATTTACATTTAGTGTGCCTATTATGCACAAGGGGATAGAGCTGTGAACAAATGGAAAGGTTCCTGCTGACAAGGAGCTTAAATTCTGGTGTAGAGAGAGCACATAAAAAAATTAACAAACAAACATATAAATAAATAAATAATATAAGTTCAGATAATAAAATGTGCTCTGAAAGAAATAAAATGGAAAGACTTACTACAAAGCTGCCGAAGGTAGGAGAATCTTTAGATAGGGAGACCTAAGACGTGAATGCTGAGAAGACAGTAGTTATGTCAAAGACCTGAAGGAAGGCTCTGGCTGATGCCTAAATTTCACTTATTCTAACTTAATTTGCAACAAATAATAATAAGCAAACATCCTTTTGGAGAATGGCCATTGGGATTTAAGAAAGAAGACTCAAGTCAAACTCCAGCAGACCCGTAATCCATTCAGAGAAGTATCTGATGTTAATACTACCCTGTCTTCTCTCTGTCTCTCTGTCTCTCTTACACACACACACACTTCTGAGATCTTAAGATTCATTTTTAGAGCTACTTGAGGTATTAGATTAGTAAGTATCCCAGCTAAATAGAGCCTGCAGCTTTACTTTGATGTGGAATCTAGCATTAAAATAATCATTAGACACTTTCTTACATCATCTTTTTTGACCCAACACAGAGTTACTATTCGTAGCTGTCCCTGCATGCTGCCACATCCTGGACACTGACAGTTGTTATCCTGGCATACCAGGCCTCCCCCAGCCTCATCTCTCTACACTTTGCCATGGAACACTATTTCCAAGTGACTTGCCTTTCCCTGCCATTCCCTGCTCCCTCTGCACTTTGAGCCCTGAAACTTTTGGTTCCCTCTCTCTGGAGTTCCCTCCCTCCTATCTGAAGTCCCATCTTTTCCTGCTGGCTAATTTCTTACTCTTCTTTCAAGACTCAGAGCAGATAGCTGTTGCTCTGTGAAACTTTCTTATTTCTGCTTCTCCCCTTTCTGTGTCCCTTTCATCTTCCACCAAATTGGGTTCAGAACCTCTTCTCTCTACCCACGGTATCCTACTGGATCGTAGCCATTAATTTGCATGCCATTCTCTCTCAGCAGAGAACGAGCTCCTAGAGGCAGGTTCTGTGTCCTGCTTCTACTTGTGTCCAGGCAATGTCACAAGCCACTGTCCAACAGGACTTTCCATGACAATGGGAACGTGCTGTATCTTCTATATCTGCACTGTCCACCACAGTAGCCACAACTGGCTTTGGGGCACTTGGAATGTGGCTAGTGCAAGTGAAGAAGTGAAGTATAATTTTATTTAATTTTAATGAAATGAAAATAGCCACATGTGGCTGATGTCTACCATATTATTGGACTGTGTAGATTAGCGCATTGTGTAGCATACATTAGGTGTTAAATAAGTGACTATTGAAGGAGCATATAGTTGCAGAGCTCTATATGATGGTAAGCTCTGAAAAATCTATTAGTACCTTTTATTTTTAGTGACTTTGAGCCTTCAATCCACTAATGCTCTCCTCTTAATTAATTCACTGGACCAAACAGCAAGTTTAATAATTCATCATCTTATTATAGCTAAACATGTAAGCTCTGGGTTCAAATAGAACCCCAGTCTGACCTAGATTAATCATTTACCAGTACTATCAGCCACATACAAACTATCAAATTATTTAAACTCTCTAGGACTCAGTTTTCTTATTTGCAAAATAGGGATGTTAACAATACCCAGCTCAAGTCTATCTGTGTTGATCAAATAAGATAATGCCTATAGAATATTTAGCACATAGCTTGGCACATAGTTACCACTCAATAAACATTAAACGATTGTTATTTATTCTATAATTCATGCACATCATATTTATATATGTTCCAGATGCTATGCTAAGGGATAGAAATAAAAAGTTTGCAAGTCATTGAGAATTAAAAAGGAAATATAAGAAAAAATTATGGATTGGAAAGGATATGTTATCACAATAAGAGCATCAATACCTCATGTTTTTATTCCCCAAATCTTATTGAATTATTTTCTTTGCAAATGAATAAATTCATCCCAAATAATTTTTTTTTAACCTAGAGGCCCAGAATTTGCACCCACACCACTAAGCCATTAATATGTGCTTGTTAATTTATGATCAGTCTAAATCAAAATTCTTTTTCACCATCAAGTAATAAATTTGTATTTAGCTTTTACACTGTAAAATTAAGTTTTTACACTGTCAAATTCAGCTTTAAAAAAAGATGTTTCTGCTCCTCAGAGGACCGTGTTTTCTGACTTTGATTTATCATTTATGCGTCTCATCCATTATTGATGTGTTATAGCTTTTACACAAGGCACCTGCTTTTCGAAAGGAAAATGAAAGTACATCATCCTGATCTCTTTCTTGTCGATACTGTTTTTAGAGTACACGAGATTCTTGTGTTCTGTGAATTTCACTTTGAAGCTCCCTTTCTTGGAAAACAAATGGCAGGAAGGCTCCAAACAACCCAGACTTTCCTCTTTTGTGGAAGAGCTGTGTGCACGTGTCTAATTTTAAATTCTGAAGTGCAAATGTCATGCAATAAAAGTATCAGCAGTTACTTAAATGTGGTTAAATATGGAAACTTGGCATAAATTCGATGTTTATTTGCAGCCGGTGACAGTGATAAGGGCAGGAGCCTTCTTGATAAGTGGCTTTCAGCCACTGTTAACCGCCTGATGGATGGATTGGTGCGATGCTGGTCACAAGGAAGTGGTCTCATCTTCTGTAATGGAATGCGTTTATCCATCTAGTGGAGGGGGTGGGGAGAGAGAAAGAGACCACATGCTCTGTTGATTCCATTATTCTGCCCAGAGCAACCTCTGCTGCTGGTGAAAGTAGGCAAATATCAGGAGACTTTGACCCGAATCAGAGTAGAAATTTAGAGATTCACAGAATGTCACAACTGGAAGAGATCCTGGTGATCATTTAATCCAACCTCTGTATTTTTTGATGAGAAAATTTTCATGTGAAAATATACACCAGCATTTATTAATCAATGCACATGTGTTTACTCCCTGTTTAAAACTTACAGCTGGCTGCACACTGCCCACAAGACAATTCTTTAATAAGACAGCAAGGCCCTCACGAACTAGATTTCTGCTTTTCTCTCTCTGTCTCTCCGTCTCTCTGTGTCTCTCCCGTCCTCACTTCCACCCCATCCCTCTTTTTGCCATGCTATACTTCAATGGGGGAGTTCCAGCACTTCGAGCTCCTTGCTTGAGCAACTTTTATTCAACCTTTAGAGGTCTGCTTGGATGTCACCTCCACAAAGGTTTCCCTGACTTGCCAAGACTAGGCTGGGTGCTCTCTGTAATTTCTGTTCTTTTTCTTCTCCTAGCTGTTGCTGATCATATTTGTCTGTTTACTGTTGATCAGGAGCTACTTGATCAAGGACATTGTCTTATCTATGATTGTATCCCTAGGGACATTGTCTTATATGATTGTATCCCTAGGGCCTTACAAGATTGTCTTATCTATGATTGTATCCCTAGGACCTTGCAAGATTGCTGGCACATAGTAGGTGCTCATTGACTATCTTTTGACTAAGTGGATGGTTCATATTACATGCCAAACATGGCAGTAGGTACTGGGAATACAAAACTCAGTAAGACACAGTTTCTGTTCTAGAGAAAATGAGGTTAATTCATTCAATTTATTCGTGGCTTTTCTATATATGACATTTTGTCCAGTTTACCAAATTTGAATAAGTCATGTTTCTTAGTTTTGGGAAAAGTCTAGAGAATCACTTAAAATTCCCAAATATTCAAATATTGCTTAACAATACCACCACCATTAGAAATCAGATAAAAAGAATCTCAAAGAATTTGACCCCAATTAAACAGTCCCCTCACAAGTGACAAGAAACAAGCTCATCTTTGTTGTTCAAAAGAACCACTGAGGTAATCTCAGGGCTGGTAATTATTGTCTCTCATACCTGCTCAGGTGACAGAAGGGAATGAGAAATAAGAACCCTGTAGAATGTTAGGACTTGACAAGGATTTGTAATTGCCTAGCCAGCTCCCTTCTCTTACAGAGAAATAAATGGCAGACCAATGATAAGAAGAGATTGGCTCAAGGTCAAGTAGCAAGTTAGTGGCCACCCTGGCCCTTGGAGTTCCACTAGGCTGCGCTCTTTCTCTGATGGATTACCATTCAGCACTATGACCCCCAAATCTCCCACCCAAAATTACTGATCTTCAGATACACATCTGGTGGTGATAAGTGGACATTGGCTCTATGGTGCTGCCTAGCAGCATTTTTTCTTGGTCATGTGGGGGAGCTGACCCCTCTCCAGCTTTGGGTGTGCATCCCAATGGACTTAAGTCAATCAGCACATTCCACCCAGCACTGTGGTTTTCAGTCTGAGTTGAAAGTCAAGGGAGTTCCTCATTGATTCAGACTTAACAAGGATGGTTCTTTTCAGCTGAGCTCTCAGTCTAGATAGGCAGACAGCGCTCAGGCTAGAAAGCCCCTAAGCTCCTGACTTACCAGGAATTTCTGGTATTGGGGCAGGGGTTGGATCTATGAACAGAGGCTGGTCTTGGAATACAGGAATGACTTCTAAGTGCTGACAAGTGCCCTCGGTGACTGCTGGAAGATCATTTCCATCAAAGATAGGTAACAAAGTCATATAGACTCCCCTCGTTCTAGACATCAGCACCAGGACCCTCCCTCTCTCTTGTTCATAGTCCAAGGGAAACTATTTACTGTCAAATTTCAGCCGGCATGGTGCCTTGTTTCATTTCTGTTTGCAGATAATAAGTAGTTCGCAATTCCCCCCAATTAATCAGTTAGTTAATTAATCCGTCTAAGTTATTAGTTCATGGTGCAAGTACTATGTAAAGATGTAAAAACCTGCTGCTAACCCTCAAAGGCTGTTTGGATGTACCTGTAGACACTGGCCATCAAACATTTTTCTCAGGTAATATTTTCAGTTCAGGAAATTTTTATTGAGCATCAACTGCATACCAGGCCTGCATGAAGTGGGAGAGAGATGCAGAAATAAGTAAGATATACTCCTGATCTTGAAGAGCTCACATTGTCTAACTAGCTGGGGAGTCAGACAGGTAAAATGAGCTACTGATCGCTCAACACGGCCTTCCTGAAGCCAGTATTCTGGGGTCAAATTTAATAAAGAAACTTCCCCATCCAAATTGGCTCAGACTTCAGCTCGGGCTGCATTTATTCAATTTTCAAACGTAGAAGGAATTTAAAAAAAAAATGTTTTGAAAAAGAAAAGTCCCCCTGGAGGTTAAGGGCTGAGGACCATTGCTATTATTTCTTGCTAATGAGAGACAATTCCAGGCGCCCAGTGTGTATTTTTAAAAACAAGACTAAATAATAGGTTGGGGCTCCTTTCAGTAGAGCTGCAGTTATCCTAATGAAAGAGAAATGCTTCTGGTGAGGCTGGAAAGCAAAAGATGCAGGGCCTGGTAGGATCCATGGCACCTTGAATAAGAACCATCACATCCCCAGACAAAAGTACTGGGAATAAGGAGAACTCTCAGGGAGAGCTGCCGGGCGGTTGGTATCAATGTAGTCAAAAAAAGAACAGTTGAAAAGTGTGTTTAAATGTTTCGAGGCACTCTTTTAGGGTTGCCACTTTTTAAAAGCTACCATCTATCAAAAAGCCTTTGCTTGTTAGGCATTTCATACGTCAATTGCTTCATTTAATGCTCATTAACTATCCTGGCAAGTAGGTATGGCTGTCTGCTTCACAGCTTGGAAAAGTTAAGAAATGTGCTCTAAGGCATGCAGTGAGGAAGTGTGCAGTGGATATCACAGGACTGGCCCACTGATACAGTGCCACAGGAGGAAATAAGGTAAACTCCCAACTTTAAGGGTAAGTGTCATCAATATTTTATGTGTTCACAGATTTTTTAAATTGTGAAACATATCAAAAGTAAAAACTTATATACATATATGCAGTTTAAAGAGTAACGATAAAACAAACCTATATATTTACCAATGAGCTTATGAAGCAGGACACTGTTATCATTGTGTTTGAGGTCTCTTGCTCTTTTTCCTTTATCATCGATATATGTATATATTATTTAATTTTGTCTATTTTTATATAATGGAATGATGCGTTATCCATTCTCTGGTGACTTGACTCTTTAACATTTTGTTTTAGCAATTCATCCAGATTGATTCATGTAGTTGTGTTTTATTCAATTTTACTATTACATGGCTTTCCAATGTATGAATATGTCACAATTTATTCTATTGCTGGGGCAAATTTGCATTGTTTCTGGCTTTACTAACAGTGCTGCTATGAACATTCTTGTGTATATCTGTTGGTACATATGTGTAAGAGCTTTTCTGAGGCAAATACCTCCAGTGGAATTGTGAGTTTATTTCCAGGCTATGTGTGTGTTCTGCTCGATAATGCCCAAGTGTCCACCAAAGGGACCATACTAATTTTAATCCCCATAATCAATGGATGAGAGTTTCCATTGTCCTCCAATCTCGCAGGCAACCTCGATGTTGACCAATTTGTAAATTTTTGCCATTCTGGTGAGTTTAAAATAGTATTTATTATGATGTTAATTTGCATTTACTGATGACTAATAAATTTAGGCATCTTTTCATCCATTTATGACCATTTGTACTTCCTTGTCTATGAAATATCTATTAAACTCTTTTGCCTATTTTTCTTTTGGGTTTCTCTGTCATATTGATTTGGAGGAGTGCTTTAAATTTTCTGGATACTAATTGTCAGTCATACGTGTTTTCGATATATTTTTAGTTTCGAGCTTTCTTTTTATTCTCTTGGGGAATTTTTTCTAATGGACAGAAGTTCTTGTTTTAAAATCTTTTACTTTAAAATATTTTCAAACTTAGAGAAAGCTTGTAAAATTAGGACAAATAATTTCTTTCCTCTAGGTTTTCCAAATGTTAATATTTTACCACATTTGCTTGATCATTCTATTTATCTATTTTATATTTTCTTTTGTTATTGAAAGTGATATTTTTAAAAAATTACATGTCTGAACTTATTTTTGGTGTTTAGATTTACAATTAGCTTTTTTAATATTGTTTTTGCATCCAGAAACCCTGCTAAACTCTCAAATTTTAAAATTTCTGTAGATTGGATTTTTTTTTATGTAAGTAATTAAATCATTGGCAAATAATGAGTTTTTGCTTTGTTTCCAGTCGTTATCATGCTGTTGCTTTGCTAACTGACACCCTCAGTCCCAAGTGCAGTAGCTATGTTGATAACAACCATCCTTGTCTTGTTCTTCATCTTAAAGGAGGTATTTTCAGCATTTCACTATTAAGAATTATATTTGTGGTCGTTTTTTTCTTTTTGTGTCAAGGATGCCCATGATCAGATTATGGACATTCCCTTATATTCCTAGTTTAAGAAGATTTTTGTTGTTTTTTTTTTTTTTAAATCTAAATAGATGTTAATTTTTATTGAATTAAAATTAACTAAAATTAACTAAAATGATCATATGGTTTTTCTCTTTTAATCTGCTAATGGGGTAGATTTTGTTAATCAATGTTCTAATATTGCATTCATGGGATAAACCCAACTTAGCTGTATGTGTTATTTTTGTTTATACATGGCTGGATTCAGTTTGCCAATTTTTTGTTTAGGACTTTTATAATTTTTCTTTTTCTTCTGTTTTTGCACATTTTAGGTATTGCTTTAGTTTTGCTGCATAAAAGTCTGCTCTGATTTTCTATTGCTATATAACAAACTATGTTAAACTTAGTGGCGTAAAACAATGCAATCATTTATTACCTCTCATGACTTTGGGGTTCTACTGATTTCTACTATATAATTCTTGCTTGGGATTGCTCATGTGTTTACAGTCAGATGGTGGCTGGGGCTGGAATCATCTGGAAATGTCTGCTGCTTGAGCTGGGAAGACTCAGACAACTGGAGCCAGAAAGCTGGGGCTCCTAGGTATCTCTTTCTTTCTCTATGTGGTTTCTCTTTGTGATGTCTCTAGCATGGCAGCTTCCAAGTAGGTGGACTTCTACTGACGGCTTGCAGAGCGACTGGTCGAATCTGCATAGCCTTAGAATTCATACAGCACCCCTTTGGCCACAGCCTGTGTATCGAAGAAGTCAAAGTCGGCTCAAGGGGAGGCTTCACTTTTTGATAGAAGTGTCAACGAATTTGTGACATGATTTAGAAACCACTATGCTTAGACAAGCCCTATAAAATGATCTGAGGAGTGCTTCTTCTATTTTTTTATCCTCTAGAGTCTTTGTATAAGTTTAGAATTAATATTATTCTTGGAAATTTCAGTCATGCTAACCTGTGACACCATCTGGAATATTTTCTTTGTGGGAATATCTTAAACTACTCAATAAATTATTTTAAATAGTTATAGGAGTTTTCATTTTTTTTCACTCATAACTTTTCATTGCTTTTTGAGTCAGTTTTTATAAATAACATATCTCTAGAAATTTGCGCATTTCACTCAGTTTTCAAATTTTGTAAACTAGAATTGTATGGGAGGCAGAATAATGCTCCAACCCCCCACATGTCCACACCCCAATCCCTGGAACCTGTGCATATGTTACCTTACATGGCAAAGGGTCTTTTCAGATGTGATTAAGTGTATGGACCTTGAGATGAGAAAATTATCTTGAGTATCCAAGTGAAATGAACCTAGTCAAATCACCTGAGTCTATAAAAGCCAAGAATCATTTCTAGCTATGGTTAGAGGAGTACAAATGTAAAAGAAAAGTCAGAGATATGTGGCATGAAAGGACCTGACCCACCATTGCTGGCTTTGAGGATGGGAGAAGGAGGTCATGAACCAAGCAATGTGGGTGGCCTTTAGAAGTGGGAAATGGCCCTCAGCTGATGGTCAATGAACTGAATGAGCAAGGACAGGGATCCTCTCGAAGAACCTCCAGAGAGGAATGCAGTCCTGCCAATACCTGGATTTTCACCCAGCGAGTCCTTTATCAGACTTCTGCTCTACAGAATTGTGAGATCACAAATTTGTGTTGTTTAAGCCACTAAATTTGTGATGATTTATTATGGTAGCAATAGAAAACTAGTACAAGTTGTTCATATATTATTTTGTTTAATTTCTGTAAAACGTATGGTTATGTCCCCCCTTTTATTACTAATTGTTTATTTAGGGCTTCTCTCTCTCTTTCTCTCTCTCTCTCACACACACATTAATTTTGCCAGAGATTTGTGTATTTTATTAGTTTTTTCAGAGCCCTCGCTTTTGCTTTGATAATTCTCTATATCCATGTTTGTTTCAAACTTTCCTTAATTTAGGTCCTTACCTTTATTATTTTCTCTTTTCTACTTTCTTTGACTTATTTTTCTAACTGCTTAAGTTGGATGTTTGGTTTCTTTATTTTGTGATGTTCTTATTTAATGAAAGCAGTTAGGGCCATACATTTCCTAAAAGTACAATTTTAGCTAAATCTAAGTTTTTGTACATATTTTCATTATGTTACATTTTAATTACTTTCTAAAGTCCATTATCATTTCTTCTTAGATCCATAAGTCATCTTGGAAGTGTGATTTTAAACACATAGACAAATGGGATTATTCTAGTTATGTTTTTTCTTGATTTCTAACTTCTAACTTATTGTCAACTACTCAACTCTGCCATTGTCATATACAAGGAACCATATACCACACATAAATGGGGAGAACTTTGTGCCAACAAAACTTTATTTACAAAAACACATGAAGGGCTGGGTTTGGTTTATGGGCTGTAGTTTGCTAACTCCTGCTCAAGGCCTTTTTCTTTATTGTCTTTCCTGCAGGGTTGCCAGGACTTCTGTGCATGGTGGCTGAGGTCTCCAAGAGAGCAAAGGTGGAAACTGAAAGATCTCTTAAGACTTAAGCCTGGAACTCACACAGCATCACTCCCACAATAGTCTGTAGGATGAAGCAAGTCACAAGGCCAGCCTAGGTTCAAAGGTGAGGAAATAGACTCTACTTCTTGAGGGGAAAAGTTGTAAAAAAGAAAATTCATGGCAATATTTGATCTCCATAGGTATCCAGACTGCCTTACTGATAGAAATGGAAGTTTAAAGATTATATATGTATTTTAATTAATAGAAGACTTTTAGAAAAGTTTTAGGTTTACAGAAAATTGAGCAGCTAGTACAGAGAGTTCCCATGTATCTCTCTTCCTCGCAGTTTTCTCTACTATTAACATCTTTTTTGGTACGGTAAATTTGTTATAATCGATGAACCAATATTGATACGCTATTATTAACTAAAGCTCATAGTTTACATCAGGGTTTGCTTTTTGCACTGTACAGTTTTATGAGTTTTGACAAATGCATAATGTAATGCATCCACCATTTCAGCATCAAACAGAATAGTTTCACCACCTGAAAATTTCCCTGTGTTCTATTTATTCACTCCTGTCTCTTACTGGCTGATCACTGATCTTTTTACTGTCTTTTCCAGACTGTCATATAGTTGGAATTGTACAGTATGTAAATTTTTCAAATTGGCCTCTTTCACTTAGTAAAGTACATTAAGATTCTTCCATGTCTTTTTTGTAATTTCATGGTTCATTTATTTCTGTTGATGAATAGTACTTTATTATATGGATGCACCATGATTTGTTTACCCAGTCACCTATTGGTGGGTATCTTGCTTCTTTTGTTGGTGTCTTCCCCACCTCCACACTATCCCACCTACTTGATGGACCCCTTTTCTTTGCACCACAATATCCCACCCCCCAGGATAGCGTAGCTCATTCTCTCCTGTATGCTCCCACCGTTCTGTACACATAGTCATATAGTGGTGTCTGCAAACTCTACTGCAGTTAGTAATTTTCAGTCTACTTCCCTAGACTGTGAACTCTTTGAAGCCAGGAACTATTGATAAGTTATCTCTACATCTACATGCCTGGCACCATGCCTAGCTCATTATAAGCCTCTTTTTGAACCCAAATGGTAGAATGAAAGCATAAAGAAATGTGTGGTCAGGTCTGCCAGGGCATGTAGTCCAGTAGAAGGTTTAACAGGGGAAGCAACATTTGAGCTTTGCTTGAAAGATGACATGGTGTTACCCAAGCAGAAAAGTGGAGGAAAAGACATTGGGAACAGCATGGGCGAAGGCACAGAAATATGAAGCGGCATGGAGTACTTGGAGGGCTGCAGGTCTGTCTCCAGAGCTGCTATGGACTGAATGTTAAAGCCCTAGTCCTCAATGTGATGGTATTTGGGGCTGAGTTACTTTAGGTCATGTGGGTGAGGCCCTCGTGATGGAATTAATGCTCTTATAAAAAGAAGAGACATGAGAACTCTCTCCATATGCATGTACCTAGAAAAGGCCATGTGAGTACACATGGAGAAGGTGACTGTCTACAAGCTAGGGAGCAGGCTCTCACCAGAAACCATATCTGAGGCACCTTGATCTTGGACTTCTCAGCCTCCAGGACTATGAGGAATAAATGTTTGTTGTTAAAGCCACTCAATGTACAGTATTATGTTATAGCAGCTCAAGCTAAGAGCCTAGCAGAATGCTTGGCTCATAGTGGTGCTCAATAAATGTTCACAGATGAATGAATGAATGAATGAATGGATGAATATATTAATAACCTTTACTTTCTCACTGTGGGGGCAATTCTGTTTTTATCTATGGAGCCATTTCATTTCTCATAATGAAAAATTTGCTTTAAATTAAAGAGAAGGACTGTCCTCAGTTTGAGAATTTTGTGTTTTTTGTGACTTTCAAAAAGTAACTTGCAGATCAACAGTTTAATAACAGGGCTCTCAGAGACAAGGCTGTGACTTTAAATAGTGTGAAGATCCCAATGGCTGGAATCATGGGGACAATCTGAATATTGATCACAAATTTTCAAATGACTTTGAGAAAGGCATTGTGATTTTAGGAAAAATTTCCAATTAACTTGGGCTGTTCAAAGCAGTTCTATGCCTGGGGAAAAGAATGCATTAGAATTTTCCAAAAGGCTTTATCTTCTGAAACAGAAAACATATGGTAGCAAGGGAATAAAAAAATCAGTTACTGAATATGGAAATCACCACTTTGGGGTCTACGAGAAGCACATCTTGCTAACTCCCTGCTATGCAAGGGAGCTTTCAGAGGTAATGAGGCAAGTTCCAGAACGTCAAATGTCTGCCTTGCTTTATACTTATGTGAACTCTTGTCCTGGTTCTCCTGCTGGTTGGGTACACACTCAGCCTGGCAGAGATGGTGTCTGAAATCTCCTTCCAGCCCCCTGGGGAATACCTTGCACACAGCAGGCACTTAATGCACCCTGATGGGATTGAACTGAAGAGAAAAACCTCCCCAGGAAGGCAGAGGGATGCAAAGGGCTCTCTCTGTTATCTATTACTCTGCTCTGACTTGGAGGCAGAACAGCCTGTCTGAAGCCAGGGCTCAAACTTCTTTCCTCTGAATGGAGGAGAAAAATGAGCTTGTACTGAGTTCTTACCATGTACCTGACAATGCAATAGGCACATTATAGCACCATCTCACCAACCTTACCCTTTGTAATTGGTATTATTGCCCCATTTTACAGATGGAGAAATGGAGGCATTGGAGAACAAGTTCTCCTAAGTGGTTTTCATTTGAAAGGTTCTCAAGATCCCATCTGACCACTCCATCAGCCTGAAACTGCCACCTTTGCTGCTGAAGTGTTGACAGTTATGCAGAGTCACTGCACTCAGAAAAGCTTCAGTTTTTCAAGTAGACTTAAAAGGAAGGGCCTTCTAGCCCATCCACCCAGAAATCCATTGATCAGATTGGCTAACTGATTCCTTGGAGAGTGTAAGACAAGTCTAAAGGATTATGCAAGTGGAACAGACTTAACAGACATTCTCCACTGACAGAGCCCACCACCACCTGTAGATGAGGCAGAAAATTCCAACAACTCACCTTCTCAGCCTCTCTTGAGTCTAGGGATGGCCATGTGAATGGCTCTGGTCAATGAGATATAAGGGCGATCTCCTAAGGGGCTTCTGAATAAGATTTCCTATATGATAAAGAGCGTGACCCTCAAGGAAAACTCTCTTTCTCCCTTTAGTTCTGTCATGCTTTGGATGATATTATGTGATAATGGGATATCTTCACTATTTTTGTGATTATGAACTATGTATATGTATATGTATATATGTATATGTATATGTATATGTATATGTATATGTATATGTATATGTATATATATTTAAGGATGGCAGAGTAGGTGGATAGATGGAACATGGGTTCTTAAAGACATTATTAGTGATAGGATCCCTTATCTCCAGACTTCTTTTTTTGGTGAGATGATGAAATGTCTTTATTGTTTAAGGCATCGTTTGTTGAATATTCTAAATTGAGTCTTCTGCTCAACATTCTCTGAAAGCATTCTGACTTTTGAAATTGTGGAGAAATAAATATGGGCAGTGACAAGTCCTGAGTCATAACACTGTTGGGGTGGGGTCTTGAGGATGAGGAGAGGGCTACAAGGCCAAAGTCAAGATCAGAAGCCCAGGGCACTGAAGCAGAGGATGATGAGGATGTCAAATGAAAACAAATCTGGATTTAGGTAAGGAGAGACATTATTTGAAAAGACAATTGCAATAAGGGAGGCAGACTACTGCGATAAGGAGAATGCTTATGAGGTTAGTAAGTGTCCCAATAGTCAGGTAGAAAGGAATTTTGCTTTTACAGGAAGGAATAAGTAAAGCTGGGAAGAACCCAGTGTGAGGGAATGAGATGAGTGGGTTGTGTTATGGGACAGTTGATTAAGGAATGGTTTTCCCAGAGGTCAGCTTATTCTCTGGCGGGGTCTTTAAATTAAGGAAGAGTTGTTTTATGTTTCAGTGCTTAAGGATGGGCCAAAGTTCAGGAACATGGAGGAAGAAGAGAAGTCTGATTAAACTGGTTAGGTCAAATTAGGGAACATTTGTACATATTGATCTTTGGGGACAATCAATTTAGCTAATCGTGTATGAGACAAAAAATAGATGTAGAGGGTCTGTGTCTGGCCTTGTCACAGGTTAACAAGGGGGTTATCTGTGAGTCTTATCTAAATTATATGGAGAAGGATGGATTTTTGCAGCGAGCCATTTCCTGGAACACAAAAGAGTGGAGGGGGACGTGGAGATTTCTTAATTATCACGGTTTTCCAGGAGCAAAAGGCTCAGTAAAGTTCAACATTGTCAAGGAAGAAACTGAAAAGGTAAAATCAGACCTTGCAGCAGAATTAAAAAGGCCACTGATTCAACCAAAAGTACCAATCCCCTCCTATGTGCCAGGCACTATGTTAGGGAACCCAGGGACACAGATGATTCGGACATGGTTCTCTTAAGGAGCAGAGCAGAGGAGAGAGGCTAGGAACACAAATACCTGCAGAAGGCTTTCATGACATCTGTGGCCTGCTCTCGCATGGCTTTCCATGCACTCAGATTCTACTTTCTTTGGGGACCAACTGAGCCTTGCAAACTGCCTGCCCTACAGCAGACCCATATGCTCTGAGCATGTTTGCGAAACCCAAGAGAATCAAAAGCAGAAAAGGGAGAGGTTTCCCAGAATTCAAGCCTCAGGTCTCATGGCTGAAAAGTGTTAAAGGATTAAGCAATTCGACAGCAAAATTCCAAAGAACCTCTCTCAGAGATGCTGGATCTTGCTTTTGCTTTCTTCCTTTCAAGAGCATCTGGGAACTCTCGTCTGAGATCTTACACTTTTGTCTAGATGGGGGCAGGTATAGACATTCTCATCATTCAGGCAAAACAAAACAAAACAAAACAAAAAACAAACAAACAAACAAAACAGATGCCATGAGAGGGGCAGTCACTTTAATTAGGTAACACGGCAGACCATTGTTGAGACTCAAGAATGTTGTTCAGTCTTTTATTCTGGTTTCCGATTCACCAAGCCTTTTAATGCCTCAGTTATGACTAGAAGCAGGGGTTGGGGTGTAGGTGGGCAGAAAGCAGAGCCAGATGCTGCTCCCCAGAGGAGAGATAGGCAATAACATTTACAGTCCTGAGCAACGCAGCTTGAAGATGGTATCACATATCAGAAAGCGTGGACATCCAAACGGCCATAAGAAAACTCTCTGAATATCCCATTCAAAATAATTTTTAAAAAAGTAATCACCAGGAACTTCCTAAATCATGCAGACTTCTTAGAGTGATACAGGTATTTATTTGACTTTGAAGAGGACATAGGCTGATTTTAATTCTTCTCTTTACACTAGACTTTCCCACAAGTCGTGTAGCCTTTCCTTTCCACATCTTCCTTCTTCCTTCCTTCCCATTCACATTTTTCCTCTAGTTCCAGCATCTCAGACATCATAGTAGAGATGGCTAATTATTTCTCAATATGCATTCTCTTCTTCCGTCGGGAGAACTCGTGATTCCTAACTTAAGTCATGGATATATCTTTAAAGCCAGCTATGGACAATACTTAAATGGAAAATTAATAGTGACAGACTAGAAATCAACAAAGAAACTCACCCATTTTTGACTTTTGCTGGTCAAGAATCTTTAGGGGCTGAAATACTGTTTCTGTGAAATCAAATCTGATAACCTCTTTTAGCATTGTACAAAGGATAGATATACAAATATGTATATTTTGTGAATTCAAAAAATGAATTGTGGGATATTCTTGTGTCTATTCTAAAACCTACATTAAAACACAGGTACCCCATGGGGATCAAGATTAAATGCAATCAGCCACTGCACAAAGACATATTAAAAAATATATCAGATGATAACTATATTTGCTGACATTGAAAGCATCTTGGTGTAAGTAGATTACATAACTTTATGTGTGGGATGATAGTCTAAACAAAGTGGAAAAGTTAAATAAAGCTATATGATAAAAATCATGACTATATATAGAGCTGCATGCTTAATAGAAGACCTGTCCCTTTGCTTAGAACAAATAAAAGTAACTTTGAAAGTATGTTTGAGGGATGTAAACTTTTAGCAAAAGATAGGAACATACTGCCTGAATTTTAAAATAAAAGTATGGAAATTGGAAATGAAAAAAATAAAAAGAATCTTAAGGAGCTGAAAAATCAGAGAAGAGAATCTGTCATTTGGTGGCATCTGTTAACCAACAGAAATGTGCAGTGGAGAAGTTCTGACGGAATTAAAGGATTCGAACCCAAGACAGACCTGACTCTGACTTAGTAGCTCTGTGACCTTGAGTCATTCTTAACCCTTTTATCAGTTACTTTTTCTATTGTACAATAATTCCTGCTTTGCTATTTTGAGAATTAAATGAGACCATATGTTTAAAGATAAGCATAGTACGAATGAAAGGGCCAAAGGGTTTGGATGAATCCCATATGTCATTATTTCGTTGCATTGCTTTGGGCAAGTCACTGCTTCTCTGTGCCTGTTGCCTCATCTGTCAAATGAAGAAATTTAGACTAGATTATCTCCGAGGTCTTTTCCTGCTCAAACATTCTATGGTTCAAAAAAAAATCAGGCTATAATATTATGAGGAGAGAATTAGACTTTAAAGCAACACTTTGCAGGAGACTCTTGACTGGCTCCGGTGTCTGAGAGTTGTGTGTCTCTCTTCCCAACTCCGTAGTCAGAAGGGTCATAATGGCAGCTTGAATTGGGCCATGGTGGGAGAACTTACACCACAGAAAGTGGCAAATGCTATAACATAGGGCTCCCCTCCCTTCGCAGAAAGCCAGTTATTACACATTTACTAGCATACGACTGACTTCAAGGAAAGAAAAATTAAGTTGTTTGTATGTCTTGGCACTCCAAGTAGCAAATATAACTAATAAAGTTCAAGAAGAGAAAGTTCAAGTCTGTGTTTATAGTGTACAGAAGACTGAGGGGGAAGAATTAGAAGTTACCCAGCTCCTGGATCCCAGGTGCCCTGGTCCACTTCCGGGTTGCAGTAAATGGGCCCCTTGTGGCACGAAGGAGTTAATACCTCTCCCTCAGTGACCAACTTATCTGGCCTTGTTGTGCTGTTGTTACCTCGGATGCGCCATTTTGTAATTTAATTAAAACCGGAGGCTTGAGATAATGGGCTGGTGGCGCGTGTGGCTCCACTTTGGATGAAAGTTGGACCTCTGGGAGCAGGAAAATAGATCTTCCAAGACGCCAAGTGATCAGGAGCAGTCATAAAATTATTCCAGTTGTTACCTAAGGCCCTGACTCATCTAGCCAAGTGCGACTCGGGGCCAGGAAAATGTTTGGAGATCCTGGACCAAGGGATTACCCACTCACTTGTTCTCAGCATTTGGAGTGTCTGCTCCAAAGCATGTTTTGAGGAGCAGCAGTTCCTTGGTATGCTGGTAGCACCCCCTTCCTTGCCCCAAAAGGAGTTCATAGTTAAATAAGTCTGGATTTTACAAAGTAAATAGGTTCTTTATGGCAGTACTTCTTTAATAGGCCAAAGTAGTATTTCTAAAACTTTCTGCAGTGATGCATCAGATTTTTAAATTTCCAACCAATACCTGGTCCTATTGCCCCGATGTGTAACTAACTATACGTGTTTGCCAACACCCAGCCTGGATCAACCGTTGAGGTCATAAGTCACACACTTAGAAGTCTTAGCAATGTCCAACTGTTATAAGAGTCTCCCATTGTTTAATGCCAGGTTCTGTACTTATCACTTGTGGTTTAGTAACAAACAGTGTGTGGCACAGTGTTTGGGTCTCACTCTGAACAGCACTGTGCTAAGTACCTGGCTGTCATCCCCTGAATGGAGCATGCTCCTGTCCCAATAAGTCTTTCTCTCTCTCACTGGGATTCCTGGGTTCAAGCCGGTCACTGAGGAGTATATCCAGCTGTTGCAGAAAATGCAGCTTTGTCAGAGTTGGACATCTGCCTCCACATTGGTGGGGAATTCCCTGACATACTCTAGTAGAGAAAAAGTTCAATCTCTAGCGTCCCAACTCGATTTCCATATAAAAGGCCAACTCTCCTGGGAAAATGCACCATCTATGGAGATGGCCAAATGAAAATCAGTCAAGTCCCCACACAGAGAGGAAAACAAAGTGCATCCAGGGTGTCTTATGAGCCTCCACAGGCTCACAAATGCAGAAAAGCTTTTGAGTTGGGCTTCCATGAGGACCTTTGAAATAAGAAGTTCTTCCAAGGTAGTAGAGACTACCTCATTGTCTCTGGGGAACAATATGCCCACTCCCATCCAAAACCACTGACCTGAAGATTAGGGATCACATGCGTCTATAAGACTTGGCAGCTCTTAGCCAGGGCAGAGACAACAGGGCCCAGATCCATCTCTGGGCTCCAGAATTATTTTTCCATGGCTTGACAGGTGGGTGCCAGTGCAGGGCAACTATCCCTTCCCTTACTTTCCCTTCACTTTCCTTTTCTTCCTCTTCTTTCTCTTGTGCTGATTCTTGTCATACATCCTCATTGGAAGTCAAGTGTAAAGAGAAGGCTCTGACTACCAGGTCAGGCTGCTGTCAGGGTTTCCCCTTCTCTCTGAAATGTTCACTGTTCCTGCCAACTCTTTATTCTGTACCTGTCAGAGCGAGCTCCCTCCAATCTCTGTATGGACAGATTCCCTCCTCCGTGAACACTACCAGTGACCCAAGAAGTCCCTGGAATCAGGCTCTCTCTTTCCCAACAGAGACAGTTTCGGCTGGATATTTTCCTCACCCTTTCACCAGTCTGTTTTTTACTGTGAGGAGCTGTTTATTCATGAGGCAGCCTTGGATCCAGTTATGGGGAAGGAGGTGCTGTGAATGATTCTGTCAGGTAAAAGATGCTAGGATTGCCCTCAGTGCCATATTTCTCAATACATTCTTACATGGCCTCAATACTGATCCAGACAGAGTGAGACCCTGGGGAAGTTTGGGAGTTAGATAAAGTTGGGTTTTAGAGTCTCCCTCATGTTAAGTTGGGGTGTCTAGCCAGCATGTGAGGAAGGGAGAGACAGGTCATTTTATAGAAATGACAGTTGCTACCATGGGAGTCAGAGTGGAGGTCTCTGAGGCAGGCTGTGTGGAGATAAGGAGAGAGCCTGGGAGAACCGAACACTCACAGTTAGTGAGAGGAAGTAGCAAGAAGAATTAGGAAAGGAGGCTGGGAAGGAGAAATGGAGGGGTAGGAAAGAAACTGGGAGGAGACAGCACCTCATCAATCCAGGGAGGTAAGAATCAAATGTGTAACATTGCCAAGAGATGAAGGAGGGTGAAGACTGACAAAAGGAAATGGTTGGTGATTAAGGTGGCTATGAGCAAGGCAGCCGGGTGTGGCAGTGCAAGCTGCACACCTCCAGGGGTAGTTATCCAGGGCTTCATGTGTGGGAATGGTGACCCTGGAGTTCCTGCGTAGCTATTGGAGACAGCCCTGCTTATGAGCATCTTGTCAGCCAAGGGTAGAAGGCCCGTCATGAGCTGCTGAGGTGTAAGTGGGAGGTGAGGCAGGAGCTGGGGCCAGAAAATTTGACCTTTGAAAGGGTCTGGAAGTAAAAGAAAGAAATGGGACTGGAAAGGGTGTCATGCTTGAGGGGAAACAACATATTTTCCACTTGAATTGTACCTAGGGCTTGGAAATTTGAGGAAATTTTAGGCAAAGGAGAAAAACAGCTAAGTGGGAGAGAGAACAGATGAGGGAGAGTAGAGAGAAGGAAATAAAAATCTATCCATTCGAAACACATTTATTGCTGGCCTTTTGAGCATCTTTTATTTTCTTTTTAAAATTTATTTTTCAATTATAGTCGACATGTAATATTATATTAGTTTCAGGTGTACAGCATAGTGATTAGATATTTATAAACCCCACGAAGTGGTCACCTTGATAAATCTAGTGCCCATCTGACACTATTCGGTTATTACGATAACTGTTATTGACTATATTCCCTATGCTGTACTTTACATCCACGAGACTATTTTTATAACTGGCAATTTGTACTTCTTAATCACTTTCACCTTTTTCACCCATCCTCCCAACCTCCTCCCATCTGACAACTATCAATTTATTCTGTGTATTTATTAGTTTGTTTCTGTTTTGTTTGTTTACTTTGTTTTTTAGATTCTACATATAAGTGAAATCATGTAGTATTTGTCTTTCTCTATCTGACTTATTTCACTTAGGATAATACCATGTTGGTTTATGTTAGGTCCATCCACATTGTTGCAAATGGTAAGACTTCTTTCTTTTTTATGGCTGAATGATATTCCATTGTGCAGACGTACTTCATTTGTCTATCGATGAACACTTAGGTTGCTTCCATATTTCAGCGTTTTTTCTTTTCATCGTTTGCTGGAACACAGCTGTGGAGAGAGAACAGCTCCCGGCTTTCACAGAGCTTATAGTAAGTAGTAAGTGGTATAATAGAAGGGGCTGCATGGTGGGGTGGGGTGGGGTGTGGTTAGATTTGGGGGTCAGGGTAGGCTTCTCTTGAGGAGGTAACCTCTGAGCTAAGTCCTGAAATTTCAGAAGGGGCCCACCCTGTGAAAACCAGGGACAAGAGTGTACCTGGCAGAGAAAACTACCAGTTCAATGGTTCCAAAGTAGAAATTGGGAGTAAGATATTTGGGAGGCGGGAAGAGGCCGGTGTGGCTGGAGCACAGAGGTGGAAAGGAATATGAGGTGAGGTTGGAGTAGCGGGTGGGAACCAGGTCATGTAGGGCCTTTCAGACTATGGGAATATGTTTTCGTGCTAGCTTACAAGTGACGTGTATACAACATTTACTTTATACTCTAGCCTGAGATCTTCTTAAGAATCTTATTTATCTCTGTAGCCTGACATATAGTAAAAAATTGTGGCCGGAATGGAAGTCACCTTCCAAGTCAGCCACCAGGAGCATGCCCTACTTGAGTCAAGAAGAGTTTAAATTCATGGCTTCTTAAGAAAGTCTCCAAATCAAGTCCAAGGGCTAGGCATCTCCATAGGCCCTGACGAATGCCATTTTGGGGACACTGAGCCTTTTGGTACTCCTGAGTCACCTCACCTACATAAACATCTGCTGCACAAAAATTGCCAGGTAGATAAAGTTAACCTTGATTCCCTCCTGCCTTTCTTTCTGGATCCTTGCATTTCCTTACAGTGTCCCTTCTCCACCCTCACTGCTCTTACGCTATCTCTTAATGCTCAAGATTATTCCCTTATTTTCCAGCCTTTTCCTTATCCTCATGAAAATGCTTAGTTCCTTAATGCAAATATTAGCAAAAAGGTAGTCTGATTGAAAAAATTCATACTAAAGTGTTAATGACTGATATCACCATCACACTCACAGGGTTATTTGACTTCGCACCAAGGAAAGATCTGCACCCAAATTAGAGCATTTGCTCAGAGCATTTAGGACATATGGCTGTCAAGGGATAAGTTTTAGAAAGATAGGGGAAAGATCTAGAAATGGCGAGCCTTGCCAGACCCCTAGCACCTGCTATGTGGATGCCTGCTTATGCTTAAGGCTGGCTTCGTTTCCAGATCTAAAAGGACAGAAAAGACAATTTTCTACTTTAACAAGTCCAGATTGAAGTAGCTTTGTGGTCTGAGGGCAGGATATGGAGCACAGCTTGATTCTCATGGTGCCTGGATGCTCACCGCTGTGTCAGCCCAATCCTAAACCAGCTTCTCTGATTGGGGTTAAAAATAACACACACAAAAAAGGGATGAAGAAACATATGTCGGACACCTTCTATGTGTACATTATCTCATTTACTCTTCACCAGAACCCCATGATGTAGATGCTATTATTGTCCCCATTTTCCAGATAAAACTGAGGCTCAGGGCTGTTTAGTGACTTTTCCAGGATCACACAGATAGTACCTTAAAGAGCTGGGATTTAAACTCAGGTCTGTCAGAATCTGAAGCTCTAATCCCCTTACTATGCTTCAGGGTTAAAACTCTATGTTACCATAGATAGTAGCCATCGTCCTGGCAGGGGCGTTCCAAGAACGAGCTGCCGCTCTTCCCCCTTTGTGATTTATTTCTCCTTTCTGCACCTCAGTTTCCTTATCTGGAAAACAGGGAGAAAGACTTGATTATTCCAGGCTCATTATTCCTACCCTGAGCATCATGATGCTGGGCAGTCATTTCTCTGATACATGGCTCATCTGATCTGCAAATGTCAGCAGTGCCCTGAGCCCTCTAGAACTTGGCTCTTTGGAAAGAGAATGGTAAGAGGTGGGCCACCTTGGACCAGCACCAGGCAAGTCCTCAAGGGCCTGGAGAGCTGTGATACCCTGGGGTACAACCAGCTAAACCTCGGATTGCTGGGCGGATGAACTGTCCGTGTACCTCCTGGTGAACAGGGCCTGAGGCCATGGCTCAGCCAGAACACCAGAGCCTCCCTCACGACCCTCCTGAAGCCACTCCCGAGGTGGCTGAGAGTGCTGGTGTGTTTCTCCTCCCTGTCTTTGAAAGCCAGAGGTCAGCTTGAGTGTAACTCTGACAGATGACATCCTTGTTTGGACACACCCTTTTCAAATCCAACCTGAGATGGGATTAAGAGAACAGCTTGGCTCATTTTCAGGACTGTCATTTGATGAACATCTCCAAGCTCATTTGAAGGAAGTGACAGAAAAGAGTGAGATTTCAAATCAAGGAAATTGGCGACAGACTGCTCAAAATCAACCTCTCCACCTCAGGCCTGCAGCCTGCAGAAAACAAAAGCTCCTGAGTAAGAAAGTGACACAGTGCCACCTCCCGGCAGCTGCCTGGCCGGTTGAGGCCTCTGGCTGAAGCAAGGTCTCCCAGCTTCAGGGCAGGCCCAAAGCTTGCGGAGGTCAGACCTGTCGCTTGGCTCCCAAGAGATAGGGACAGGAGATTGTGTGAGCTGCATGAGTTCTCAGTTCACGACGTGTGTATGTGTATGTGTGTATTCACATGTCATGCACTTATGCGGCCGATCTGAACCCTGAGTAGGATTACCTTGTTTTATGAAGGGCAACTCTCTCCTTCACTTAGTTTAGGCAGTTTTTTAGGGCAAGGTCATAGTGGTTAGGAAATGAACCCTGGAGCCAGATAGCCTGGGTTCAAACCTCTGTTTTGTCATTAAATAGCTGTGTGATCTTGGGCAAGTTACTTAACTTCTCTGTGCCTCTGTTTCCTTTCCTATAAAATAAGGATAATAAGAGTATCGACCACACAGGATCACTGCAAGAACTAAAGAGTCAATAGGTGAAAAGTGTTTAGCACAGTGCAGGACCTATGATAAGCGCTCAATACATATTAACTATTATTTTATTACTATATTAATAATATATTACATTAATGATTATCATGTTAATAATTATTATTTAATTAAACATAGCTGATACATATTTCTTCCTTCTTTACATCCACCCATTCATTAGGCCCATTTCCAACTTCTTATTGGCTGATATGTTCCATGCAGATTTTTCCAGTTCAAGGGAGTTCATGCTAAATCCACAATTTTGTTAAAGTAATTGACCCTACCCAAATTCACACCCTAACTTTGTATAGATTCTCTGGCAGAATCTGAGAAAGAGTCATCCTTGGGGAACTCCCATGTCTTTTGTTTTGTAAAGCAGCCAGGCAAGGCAACTGGACAGTTGATGCTTCAGAGTAAACCGGGGAAAGCTGGATGGGTCTGGGGATGGTACACGCCCTCTTCACATGTTGTACTGAGATTCAGCTAAGGGGGGAATTTTAGTACTGGATTTTCCCTCAGCTGTCTGCAGAGAGCTCCTAGGATGCTGGCGAATCAGCGAAGGGCTCCATTTCATCGATCCTAACAGAAAGTCCTCCAAACCCAGAGAAAAGATGGTAAGGCGACGGGCAGCCAAGATCAGAGGCTGGTCTTTCCGAAAGTCAACCATAAATCAAAGCCTCCAAGGTGACCACGTGTCACAGACACCAGCTCTGGGGTCTCCGGAGGGTGCTGGGCTTGATGGCAGGAGACCGCCTCTTTCCCAGCCCGTCTGCTGCAGGGAAGACCAGCGTGTGGGCTGTCCATTGCCACCGAGGAAGTTGTCCTGCTGTTTAATGAGGTTTAACTCTCCCTCAAAAGGAGGGCCTGGCCCAAACATCTGTCTCATCAAAGGGGTCAGAGTGTTGGAGACACAAAAGCTCCTCTTAGCGCCTCCATTCTCTGGCCTTTATCACTCCCAGAATCCATTTCATTAATGTGCTGGAACAGCCGTGACTTTACTACTACACGCGCACCTGGAGAGCATAGCCAGTTTTCAGGGCAAGAAAGGAGGAAAAGACGGAAAGCCCCTGGAATCCCCTCAGACTTTGCACTTGGCTACCTCCTGTAGGCAAGACAGCCATGACTCGCCCGCTTTAGAATGTTTTGTTAGCCAATCCCTGATTTGCTTTCAGCCTCAGAAGTCTAAAGATAATTTATTGTGCAAGGGAGCTGGGAGAAGAGCTGCCCTGTCTCAGGCCTGATAAATAATCTGCTTATGGGGTCAGCAGATGACCAAAAGAGAAAATCCCAAACTAGGGTTCTTCAGACCAGTGTCCAGTCACCTGGAAATCATGGGGATTTTTGCAGAAAACCATGAAGCATTAATGTTTTAAGTGTAGAGGTTTAAATATGTAACTAGTGACTACATCTGGCCATGAAGTCATAGGTATCTCTGGCTATACTCTGCCAGTTTATTAGCTGTTTGACTTTGAACTAGTTACTTCACATTTCTGTGTCTCGGTTTCCTCCTCTGCCAAAGGAACTATAATACTGGTGTGAGGACCAAATGACCAAAAAAAAAAAAAAAAAAAGCTGTATTTCATCTCATCTTATGTTTAGTACATTGTAGACACTTGATCAACGGTAGCTAAGTAACAAACTTTTAAGAAAAATGTACAGAGAAATTAAATTGAGAAATGCCTTTTCATTGAATTTTTTTTTTTTTTTAATTTTGTTTTTGTAAATTGGGAGAAGACAGCCACTGCTGGATAGTGGCAGGGTATTGTGGCCAGGGTTCTCAACCTTCTCTGAGTGTGACAATAATAGCATGAGGATGCCCAATGCACTGGCATGAGTACAATCGGTAATATATAAATGACAAGTTTAAAGCCCGACTCCATCGCTCACCAGCTTGGTGAACTTGGGTAAGTGATTTAACCTCCCAAGTATGTGAACCAGCAATATGAGTAATAGTACCTCGGAGGTTTGTATGGGTGAGTCAGTGAAGGTGATTGTGTCCATAAAATACTGAAGACAGCGCAGAGCCCAAAGTAAGTGCTCAGTTAAAAAGAAATACAAGGTGGCTATGACAAATTATTTGTGAATGACCTCATAACTGATATGGATCACATGTCCTCAAATGCAGGTGGTCGTCATACTTTTCTCCAGGCTGCATTTAATCCATATTAGTTTCCTATTGTCACTGTAACAAATTACCATGAACTAAATGGCTTAAAACAACACAAAAATTTATTATCTTACAGTTCTGGTAGTAGGAACTCCAAAATGAGTCTCAATGGATAAATCTCAGGATGTTGGTAGGGCTGTGTTTCTTCTAGGAGCTCTGTGAGGAAATCATTCCTTGCCTTTTCCAACTTTTAAAGCCTGCCCCATTCCTTGGCTTGTGGACATTTTCCTTCTTCAGAGCCAGCAATATTCCAGTCGAATGTCACCTTTCTCACAATGCCATCTCCCTGGTTCAGACTCTTCTCCCCTCGTCTCCATTTAAGGCCCCTGGTGATTACATGGGCCCACCCCAATCATGCAGGATAATCCTCTATTTTAAGTTCAGGTGATTAGCAACTTTAATTCCACTTGCAACCTTATTTCCCCCTTATCAGGTAATATAACATATTTCTAGGTTCTAGGAATGAGGACGTGGACATCTTGGTGGTGTGTGTTGGGGGAGATATTATTTTACCTACTACATGGGATAATCTTGAATCTTAATTTTAAATTATTTAAAATTTTTTCACATAATCATTGTCAGTCACAAATACTGTGAATAACTTCACAATCGATTTTGATTAGAAGTCCTCAAATGATGGTGGACACCATACTTTTTTCGGGTTTCATGAAACGTGAAAAGACAGGAAAATATGGTAATTTTTAAATATGTATTTATTTATTTTCATTAGTTTCAAGTGTACAGTACATTGGTTAGACATCTATATAGTTCATATAACGATCCCCCCAATTGCTCCCTCTCTCTCCTGGCCCTCCACCTAGCCATCATATTAATGCTAACTGCATTCCCTATGCCGTGCTCCCCATCCCCGTGACCATCTATCAACTACTAATTTGTACCTCTTTAACCCTTCACCCCATTCTCCCAGATCCCTAATCCCCCGCCTCTGTCCGTCACCAAATTGTCCACTTTATTTGTGAGTCTGTTTTTGATTAATTTGTTCTTTTTGTTCCTTAGATTCTGCATATAAGTGAATTCATATGTTATTTATCTTTCTCTGTCTGACTTATTTCACTCAGCATAAGAACCTCTAGGTCCAACCATGTCATTGCAAATGGTAGAATTTCATATTTTTAATGGCTGAGTAATAGTCCATTGTATATATGAACCATAAGTTCTTTATCCAATCATCTGTTGATGAGCATTTAGGTTGCTTCCATATCTTGGCTATTGTAAATTGTGCTGCCATGAATATTGGGGTGCATAGATGATTACGAATTATTGTTTTGGTTTTCTTCGGGTAAATACCCGGAAGTGCAATTTCTGGGTCAAAAGGTATATCCATTTTTAATTTTCTGAGAAACCTCCATACTGTTTCCCATAGTGTCCGTACCAATTTGCAATCCCACCAACAACGTATGAGGGTTTACCATAAAATATAGTAATTTTTTTATAAAGCTAATTTTATTCCATTTAAAGGATTATTCGATTATTCTTTTGGTATTAAAATGGTGGCTGCAGATGATAGTTGGATTTTTTTGTTTTTAACATCCTCAGCAAATGCAGAAGTTGATACCTCAGTAAGTCAAGACCAGAGAGCTTTATGGGAAGGAGGGGATTTTGCTGGTTTGTGTAATTCAAAGGATGGGAACCCTCTAGAGGCTCTGCTCCCAGCCCACAGTGCCCGGGGCCATGGAAGTTTCCACTTCCTTCAGGGCCTCCTGCCCTTTCTGTCCCTGTGTCTACACTTCCCAGGTCTTATCCAGGCAACACCTGGTAAGTTCAAAGCCAAAGGTCTAGTTCTGAACCCTCCTCTGACAGCAGACAAGTCACTCCTCAGTTTGCCCCTCCATAGAATTAGAATGACAGAAAACCCATCCTGCCTTCCTCACAGGATTGCAAGGGGAGCCAAGTGCAGAGAGTGCACTAGAGTGCTGTACAAATAGAAACGGTTGTGTTTGTAACTGAAACTTGAACTCTCAGGTTCTGGATCTTTCTACAGTGTTTTCTGAGGAGTGGGTGAGAGAAACATAGAAAGCCCTCAGGGGTACAATTAAGCATTTAGGGAGTAGCACTAGAAAGATGTTATTTTTTCTCTCTAAAAACAAAACAAATCCCTAGTTTGTTTTATAATTGTGACAAAATACACATAACATAAAATTTACCATTTTAACCACTTCTAACTGTACAGTTCAGTAGTGTTAATTTTATTCACATTATTGTGTACCAACCTCCAGAACTCTTTCATCTTACAAAACTGAATATCCATTAAACAACCCCCGCCATTTCTCTCTCCACGTCCCCTAGCAACTACCATTCTACTTTCTGTCTCTATGAATTTTACTCTTCTGGGTACCTCATATAAGTGGAATCATACAGTATCTGCCTTTATTTACCAGTTTACTTCACTTAGCATAATGTCTTCAAGGATCATCCATCTTGAGCATGTGTCAAAATTCATTTCCTTTTTAAGACTAAATAATACTCAATTGCATATGTACAACACATTTTGGTTATCCATTCACCTGTCTTTGGACACTTGGGTTGCTTCAACCTTTTGGCTACTGTGAATTATGCTGCAATGAATGTAGGTGTACAAATATTTCTTTGAGATCCTGCTTTCAATTCTTTTGGGTATATATGGGACTTATGGATCATATCGTAATTCTATTAATGTTTCAAGGAACCGCCATGCTATTTTCTATAGCGACTATACCATTTTATATTTCTACTGACTGTACAAGGATTCCAATGTCTCCATATCCTCTCCAACACTTGTTACTATTTTTTAATAATAGCCAACATAATAGGTGTGAGGTAGTCCCAATTTGATTTTTATCACAAAAAAGTAATATATATTCATAGTAAAATATTTGAAAGTTGTAGAAAGGCAAAATAATGAAACATAAAACTCGCCTATTTGCCTCTTACTTCTTTCTACCTCTCAGAGGTGAACACAATCACACTTTGTGGGTGAGTTCAGAAAATTCCACATAAACATATTTATGTCATGCATGTTTTTTATTACACAAACGAACTTATACTGTACAAACCATTCCACACGTTGTTTATTTCCCTCGGAAGCCATTTCATGTCAGCACTTGTAGATTGTCCTCAGTCCTTTTCACAAAAGCATAATATTCCCTTGTATAAATGAACTACAGTTTAAACAATATACTACTTGTGGACACTTTGTTGATTTCCAGAGCTTTTTTCCTCAGAGGTTTTTTTGTTTTTTTGTTTTTTAATTAAAAAAAATTCCAACAATGAGAGACCGTATAGCATTCTGGTCACGAGTGCAGACTCTGCAGCCTGGCTGCTTAGGTTCAAATTCCAGCTCTACCACTTAATAGCTCTGGGATATTGGACAAGTGATTTAACCTTTCTGTGCCTCAGTTTCCTCATCTCAAAAATGAGAATAATAATAATAGCGCCTACCTTCTGAAGGTTTGTCAGGTTTAAATAAACGAATATATGTAAAATTCCTAGAACATAAGATATGGTGTGTGTGAGCTAGTCTTCTTCTTCAGTCAACATCCTTGAACATATATACGTTTGCACACTTTTCTGGGTATTTATGTAGAACAAGTTATTAGAAGTCAAAGTGCTGGGTCAAAGGGTAAGATTTTTTTTCTTTCCACAGACTTTTTTTTAAAACAAATTGGTCATTAGTAGGAAAACAAAAATAGTTTATACACCTGTGGTATGACTGATTTGGATATGGCTAAAAAGTGCCAAATTGTCCTCTAAGAGGATTGTACCAACATACCAAGAGGCTTATAAGGCCCCAGGCTCACACCTCCAGGTACTTCATGCATCCCATACCTTTACTCCTGTTGTGGAGCTTTCTCTGTTCTCTTCTCCTAACACCAGCACTGCCCCTTCTCTCTTTCTGCCTGAAGAGAAGGAGTTGGCAAAGATGGATATGCCAAACCACGCCCTGAGGACCTTTCGTGGATGTGAGCATTTACTGGGCACTTTTCACTCTGTCATCGAGGACTTCTCTGTGTGGTACCCGGTTCTTCTCCCTCCCCATTCACATCCACTTACACAGCAAGACGTCTGCTCATTTACCACCCTCACCCCCAGTCTCTTCCCTTTAGTATCCGTCAGATGTCCCTGGTAACTACACCATAGGACTTAAATATGATGGTACAGCAAAGCTTACCAAGCCACTAACTATGAAGGGCAACCTTCTTTTCTCAGGCCCTCTTGGTCTAGTGTCCTCTAGGGAAATACATCTCCATCATTTTTGTTGATTGTAAAGCAGTTCATGCTCCCCGGGGACGGGGAGGTGGGGGTGGGGGTCGGGGGGGGAAGGCAAGGAATGCAGTACGAATCAAGGTCAAAGCAAAAGTTTTCCCATTATCTTACATCTTCAAAAATAATTATCGTTAGGTCATTTGTTAAATATTTCCTTAGACTTTTTAAGCATGCATGTATATTTTAAATGTAATTTTATTACACATATTCCGTAACTCACTTTTTTCACTCGACATTGGGCATCTTTCCTTTCCAATACATACAGATCCATTTTAATAGCTACATGATATTCTGAAAGTCTTTTTACTAAAGAAATACTTCTTGACCTTGGTTCTCCAAATTTCAAAGGGGGCATTCCCTTTTGAAGAGGAGTGTGGCATAGTAAAAAATGAACTAGACCTGGAGTTGGAAGATTGGTTCTTGACTCAGCTCATTGTGCATCCTTGAGCAAGTAGCTCCCTTTCTCTGTTAGAAATGAAACAGGACTATGCATGTGAAAGTAGGGAATTATTATTTTCATGAGACCAAAATAAAATCTAGGGTAACAGGACTTAATATAAGACAGTCAAACGGTTATATGGTCATTGTGGCTTGTGGCATCTTCCAAGGGAGCTGCTTCTGTTTTTCCCCAACAATGGAGCTGTCAGAAGACTATAGGAAACTCGGCCCTATGAGCTCATCTGTCTTCCAGCCTTGGCTCTTAGGGAAGGGTGGTGACCTGTGGGAGGTCAAAGCAGGTCCAAAAACCAGACCACTCTTCCAATTCAGTGCTTTCCCAGCCCCTCCATGCAGTCTGCTCTACTATAGAAAAGAGAGGACAGATTCTAGCCAGAGCTGGGGAGATGGGTGAAGGGGGCTGGATGCTTTCTTGGCAGTGTCATCAAGACTCAAAGACAAGACACTCTCCAGGGTAAGTGTGGGGAGGGCCTGGGAGTCCAGAGATTTGGAACATGGTCGTTTTTCTGCCAGTAACCTTAGTTGAGTCATTTCAGGCCTTAGATTTCCTATCTGTAAAACAAGGGGTTTGGGAAGTATGATCTAGAGACTTTGATTCATTTGCTCAATGAATATTTATTAAAACCTTGCCACTAGCTAGGCATTGTCCAATGCTGAAAGATACAATATTTTTTAAAATATTATATTTTTTAAAATAAGGAACATTTATGTAGTACTTACCATGCCAGAATGTTCTGAAAACTTTATACACATTTTGTCCATTTAATCTTTAGAACAGCTCTATGAGGTAGATACTATTAATATTCCCATTGTACAGATAAGGAAACAGAGAAGTTTAGTTCCTTGCCCAAGCTTCCAGAGTAAACAAGAAATAGAGCCAGGATTTGAACCCATCTCTCTGGCTCAAGTCTGAGCTCCTAACCTCTATGGTCCTCGCCCTAATGAAACTCACAGCCTCTTGATAATAGTGACGCTCATTTATTGAACACCTACCACATGCTTAACCACACCGTTTCTATTCTTCTTTGCATTTAATTCTCATAGCAACCCCACGAGGAAGGGAGTGATATCCCATTTTATAGATGAGAAAAATTAAGGTTCTAAGAGGCATAGTTTGTAAGTGGCAAAGATGGAACTTGAACCCTGCTCTGTTTAACTCCAAAGTCTGGGCTACAAAGCACTGTGCTATTCTGTTCTCTAATCCTATTGAGACAAGTTGAAATTGAGACAAGATTGAGTCTGGGCAGTCATAGGCTGCCTGGTCATCCCAGGTAGGCCTTCAGTGGATTTTATTCTGTGGCCTCGGTTCTTCCTCTCACTGGCTCTGGGGTGACAGCCTAGTAGCCAGCTGGCACGTTGGCCATCCCGGGGTTGGTAGGAGGTAGAGAGCAGGGCCCTCTTTCTCAGCATCTCACACCATCTCCAGGATGAACTCCTGTTCTGTCTGCAACAGCCTCAAGTGGACACGGAACAGAGGCTACCCCTTGCTGTGTCTTCAGAGATTGCAAAAAGCCTTCCTCATAGGCCGACTGATGCCACCAATGCTTTACCCAGCAACCACCCCTGCCAGAGGGGTTGTGCTTTACCCCTTGTGAAAACTGGTTCCTCAGACCTGAGAACAGGTTCTGATGGAGAGACTGGGGTGAAGGTCCTGTGAGTCCTGCTGACAGACTCAAAGGGAAAAATGAACTGGGAGCCCCATGGGCAGGCTCAAGTTCCCATCCCAGTGAGATTTCAATAAATGTTTGGATGCACAAATGAATGGATAAGTGATCTAACGGACTAATGGACAAATGAATGCATGAAAATGAACTAAGAAATGAAAGACCGAAGAAAAGAATGAATTCATCAGCCAACGAAGGAATGAAGGCATGAGCCCTTTGGCCTCAGCTTCAGTCTGGGTCCTGGGACCAGCGCATGGGCGAAGGTGGAAGTTTAAGAGCAGACAGATTGCAGCATCCAGAGCTACCCCATTTGAGATGCCAAAAGGGGGAGCCCGGCTGGCATTTCATGGGCATTCCCACACTGAATCCTGCTATCTCAGTGTTACCCCTTTGCCTCCAGGACTGGGCTAGAAGGAAGATCAGAGCCCGCTCCCATTGGTAGCCAGCAGGAGAGTTACACCAGCCCTGAGTGAAGGAAGGGTCCTAACCCACTCCCTTCCCCCTCTGGGAAGCCACACAGAACTCTAAGTTAATTAAAGCCTCCACTCTGAGAAGAGGGGAATGTTCCATTTGGTAAATTTAGAAACAGCTGGTTAGTTTTACCCATTACTTTTGTGCTAACATCAGTGGAGCTCATTCAACTCTGTCTTTTTATGAAGCTGTCCTTCCAATGCTACCTGATAGCTACTAATTGCTGCAACTACATTTCTGAATTGCAAATTTTCTGCACTGATAAAAACTTTGATTGCCTGTCAGCTACACATAAGGAAAAGATCAGCAGTGCTAAATGAGGGGTTCCACGCTTGGATAATAATGCCTAATGAATTATTCAGGAAAGAATGCTTGAATGAAGCAAACAATTTGAAGGGTTACTAGCAGCCGTAACAGTTCAACAGGCAAAAGAACAAAAGTATCATCCCGAACATTACACTAATGATTAAAAAATGCGTATTAATTCTAGATTTGGAGAAAAAAGAAATGCCAATCTGATTTTAAAGGTTAATCATTATTTTCTCAGTAATGCTCTGATCTCTGGTTGGGGGGAGGTGATGAAGGGAGCGAACCCTTTACCAATATTTTGGGATGTATAATATTATGACATAATAGAGTCATATAATTTCACACACATCATTTAAAAATTGTAAATTTCAAATTTCATTGGAAAAGATAACACAAAAAACTAACAGCGCAGCAGCAGAATGCTCGCTCAAGGGAACTTTGCCGAGTGCATGCAGTGCCAGCCCCAAAGACCCCCTCCTTGAAGCGAGAAGTCCTACAGAAACGGCGAAATGAAATAAGATATATGTGATTAAACATATGCAAATACATATCATAATTAGTGACTCTTTCTGGTGGAATTCAAATGTGTTTTACATATTTCGCAAGTGCACTAGTCATGCCAATGGAAAATCCGTTCAAACGCTTCTGCCTGTTGGGTCTGAAACCCGAGAAAACAAACCAATAAATCAGGGTTAAGCTTCTGTCCATACTGACACATTTTCTGCTTTCATAAAAAATATATTTCTACCACCCAAAGTGCTAATTTGTTTTGACAGATGCTGTGGAGTTGCCAAATATGAGGGGAATGGGGGAGATCCTGGAAAGTGTAACGCGAAATGGTATAATTAATGATGTTAAAAATGGGAATGTAACTACTGTGATGTTATGATATATCTGAATGTTTAAAAATAGCTCTTCAGGACTGCATTTAAAATTCTCAAGGCAAGATCACCTGGAGAACACCTAAGATGGCCCTGGTAGAGCGCCGGTAGGATTTTAAGAGTAATTTTAAATTATGGACTATGCGGCCATATATTAAATATGCACTTAACATCCTTCATGAGATTTTTTTTTTTTTTCAGCTCAAAAGCCCGTGCTATTAGTCACCAATTAGTAATTTTATTATAAAGATGTTCAATGTCAAGATAACACTCTTCGTTTCTGGCAGTGACGCTGCACGGTGGTTTGGAAGTCTGACTTCAGGAGAAGAGCTGACCATCTGCCAGGGCCTGCACACTCACAGATGACTAATGTTTTCCCCGGAGGACTGTAGCTCCCTGTGTTTCTGTTGCTGTCTTTTCGATGTCATAAAGCGAGGTTGATAAACACATTCAAGTCACAATTAAAAAACATTTTCACTGACCAGTTGCCACCGATGATATCATCAGACAGCTTGGTCGTTGTAAAAATGCGTTTAGCGGTGTTGATGTGCAGGCAAGACGAAGCTCCCCTTTATCTGATGCTTACCTAGCTCTGCGATTCTTTAATGACACTTCCAGGCACGAAGAGTCTTGCAAGGAAATGCCATTTGGCATAAATCAGGCAGAACGCTGTGATTTTCAGGCTAAGGCTACAGGCTGGAGGATCCATCTAAGTCGGAACTCACAGAGCGAGGAACAAAGTAGGGGGTTCAATCCAAAGCCAATCAATGAGCTATTCACCTTTTTCCACTCTTGTGTTTTCAACGAATCCAACCTAGAATTAAAAGCAGGGTTCTCTACTTTTTTCTAGTCCTGACAAAATTAGATTATCCAGATGTAATTCATATAAACTTTATGCGAAGGTCATGACACTAAGCTTGAAACAAGAGTATTCTAACTGGACCAGTTAGAAACAAGAGTATTCTAACTCTTGGACCTCGAACCTTGGTTCTGGATAACAGAGGAGGGGCTGGTAGATGGAGAAGCTATTCACATTTATTATTCTCCACGCTGAACGCGGTTCATGTATTATGTCACTGAATCTTTATAACAACCTTCAAAGTAGATAGTACCATTTTCTCCATTTTACAGATGAAAATATTGATGCTTAGAGAAGTTAAGTTACACACTCAAGGCCACTCAAAAATGACATTAAGATTTGAACCCAAGTCTGTCTGATGTCAAGGCCTAGGCATTTAATTACTCAGTAATATACCTTTAAGTTAATAGAGGAAGCTGTTAGAGCTGGAAGAGGACTCAGAGGTCATCTAATCCCTCATTTTCAGAGAGGAAACTGAGACTTAAAGAAATGGAGAGAAGAGACAAGTCACGCTGTTAGCTGGAGGCAGGGCTGGGACTCATTCTCCCTTTCCACAATGCCACATCATCCTTCTTCAAGTGGAGTGTACAGGGAATGGACTCTACTTGGTCCTGCCCGTATGCAGTCTCAGAATTTCCTGGCCTTTGTCCAGCCCCACCTGGAAGTTTACGTTTCCCTCCATAATCTCAGCATTCCTGGGACTCTCTGAGTCATGGAACGCAGCATGGGTCTTGTGTCATACCTTCTGCTTCTCAGTCATTGTGTTCTTAGAACAATATCCACCTTCAGGTGAACTGGAAGTGTCCCATGGAGAGCAATGACCTGGACTCATGGGTGGGTATGCCTCATTGATGACCTTCTGAGGGTGGAGGTTCCACGGTCTTTCAGAACAAAATGAAAGTAAATGCACTAACCCGTAAGGGGAGGATTTGGGTTCGATAAGACGCCTGAAGGGAACTGGTCTACAGTGGAATGCTCAGCAGAGATCAGAAGCTGCATTGTGTAAGCAGACGCTGGATTTCAGTCTGGAGTCCTGGTCCTACCACTAAGCGACCGAGTGCTTTAGGTAAGTCCCTTAGCGTCTCCAAGCCATAGTTTTCCCTCTGTAAAACACAGAGCTCATTGGCTGACTCCCTCTGCTCTTCTACACTTTATCCAGTGTAACTCAGGCCTTGAAGCCTGGGAACAAGATCGCTCATGACTTTCCCAACAGAAGATTCTGTTTTAGAGTTTCATTCATGGTATCGAGGGGCAGTCTTCCTGTTGGTTGGAAATCTCAGAGGGAAAAGCAAAATGTGGCCTTCTCTGGAGTCCAAGAAATACTCCAGCATTCTTGAAGAGCTTTCAAACCATTCTTGAGTTATTTCTTGTATCCATTAGGATAATTTAGTTTAGAGCTGTGTGCTTTACAGCTCTGAGCTGTAACATGAGGATCTCAGAGCAATCTTGAGCAGTGCTCATAGTTTTCTGAGGAAAATTGAGCCAAATGAAACACCAATCTCTTAAAATTCAACTTAAAATGTACTTTATTCTAGGCAGATTTTGTTCTTCAGATACAGTTGATGGTAGTGGTGGCGGTGTGTGGGGAGACAGGGACAGAAGGAAGACAAAAGAATCAGAGAGAAACAAGAGGCTGAAGGAAACTAAGCCCAAGGCACAAACGTGTCCTTACTTTCTTCTAATTTCTGTCCTCTTTATAAATATACAATTGCACCATACTGCCATCGATAGTAGCTAAAATGTCCCCACTACATGCCTGGCATATGTTAAACATGTATTTGCATGTATTAACTATTTAATTCTCACAACGACCTATTGAGTTAAAAAAATACTATTAACCTTCCTTCTGCAACTGAGGGAGCAGAAAGACAGAGGTGCTGATACACATGCCCAAATTCACAGTTAGTAAGTGGCAGAGGCAGGACTTAAACCAGGCAGTCTGGTTCTAAACCCGGTGTGTAACCACTAGGCTCTAGTGCCTTCAGTACAGTAAAACCCACATGGCCCGGTAAATTTTTCTGCTGTAGAATTCCTTTCATCTCTCACACACACACACACACCACGCACACGCTGACCTATTACACACAATTTTCAACCAGTTCAAGGTGTACACACAACCAAGTATAAAGAAGTAAAAGGCATTTCTGTTCTTTTTTTTTTTTTTGCATCTTGTTCTTTAATATAAGATTTGTTTTCATCATTTCTGAGTGTAATGGTCATTTCCCTTTTAATGACATAACAGAACCTGTGTCATAAAGAACTGGGTCTTCAGCCAGGTCTATTTGTAGTTGAGTGGACTGGACTCATCAATGTGGATTGAGTGGCTGGATTTCTACGATTTTTTTAAAGGTCATTCATCCAGGAGCACAGTTTGGCTACAGGCTTCTGCATTGCTCTAACCTCCCAATGCCACCTTGCTTTCTCCAGCACCAGACATGCATCCCGTGAAGCCACAAGGCTTTGGTGGAGTGGGCAGCTGTCTGTTAAAATGCTAAATTGACTGCCACCCACCCAGTCCATTTCTGCGTGTACAGGGATTTGAACCTAAGCTGAGCGAGTGAATTAACCTTGCGCCCTTTTGGCCCCTCGGCCCTCTAGGCAAACCATGAATCAAATAGAATCTCCCTCACGCTAAGAGGCTGCAGAGCTGTCATTCCATTGTGCTTCACTCAGGGTAAGAGGTCCCTGGAGATAGTATAATAAGCTGGGACTCTAGGGCCAGGGCGAGCCACATTACTAAGTGAACTCAGCAACATGGCCTCCATGGAAGCAACACATGCACCGGCATGTTTCTGGGCAAATAACGAGATTTTTTATTTGTTTGTGTAATGAAGGATTATGTTTAAACTCACCAGTGAATAGCAGGAGATTGTCAAGACTCAGGTGGTCACTTCCCTAAGAAGCTGAGTGAGCCCTTCTGCTGTCAAGTCCACAGGGGAAATTCTCCAGGTGGAAATGTGCCTCATTACCACCTTGCCGCAGAAAATAAACAGAGGAGGAGTTCAGGAAAAGATAGGGCCCTTGCTAGGGAATCGTGGAGAACTCATTTGATCCTTTCTGACTGTTGATCCCACAGAAGGAAGGGACAAAGAAAAAGATACTACCTTCCAGCCAAGGAAAAAACTTGTGGGCAAAGTGTTAACCTCCAAACTTCACTGCTGGTCTAGAGAGAACGACCATTTCTCTGATCCTTCCACATACAGCCCCTGAGCAGAGAAGAGGAGTTAGAAACGGAGTACCATTTTCTGGAGGGAGTAATGGCCAGACTGGGGATCTCCTGGGACTTTTCTCTTCCTCCCAGTCTGCTATTTCCTCTCAGTGACTCTATTCATTTATTCAACAAACATTGAGTGCCTGCTTTGTGTTGGCTCTTTGTTAGGCATGAAGACAAAACGATTAAAGCAACCCACAGACACAACTCTAGAAAGTAGTAGAGCTGTAAGTCCTTAGGAAACTTACATATCCTTGTGAAGCCTCAGTTTCCTCATCTGTATCACGAAGATAACAATTTTTATTTGAATAAAAATGGAAGAACTATTTCTAAGATCATTTATTACTTGTTAAATTGCTGAAGATACCCAGTGTTAAAATATGAGTCCCTTCTAAGATATCAATTAATTCTTATTAGATAGAGGGGTCCAAAAATCAGAATAGCAGCCGTTATGAGGAAAGAGATTTAGGAGGCACGACCGCCAAGACAGATTCCCATTCCTGAATCATACAAACAAATTCTCATTCCCAAATCATACAAATTTCCATCAGTATCCTCCAGCGCTGCCAACATTTGTTTTCAAGACAAAATGGCTAGACCTCAGATTAAATTCTGTTATTATGAATTGCAAACATGCAATCCTTTTCAAGCAATTTATATTGCAGAGGTATGACTGATTATTGATTACCTTAAACTGAACCAAGACCAGCCATAAAATTAAGCCCTTGCAAAAGAGGCGGTAAAAAAATTTCAGGCGCGCACGCGCGCACGCATGCACGCACACACACACATACACACACACACACCTGATGGTGTTAGAGCTAAGGAACCAGAAATGTCTAAGAGTTTTGCCATGTCAGTTACCTTTCCTTTTATCAGCTAAGGAACCTCTCTTTAAGGAAAACATACACTTAAATGGGAATGAAAATACAGCAAAATCCCACTGTAATGTTTAAAACAGGGTTAAACGATCCAGTAACATAAAATGTAGGAGTGAGTATTGTGAGGTTAAGAAAATGACTGGGATGAATTTGCTATAGAGAATGGGAACCAATCCTACTATATCCAAATTTGCCTTATTTATTGGCTATGCCATCTTATTACTGAATAGTAGGTGAACCTTCATACAAGAGTTCTCTGATATGAGCTAGGTTGAAACATATGTCTTAGGCCTTAACACCTCAGTCGGATCTTTTCTCCAAAATCTAAACTTTTCATTTAAGAGCTTACGCTGTGCCTATAGAACATACTTGGCAAATTAGCCATTAATATTATTGCTGTTGTTGTACAGTCAGTCATCCAAAAAAGTTGGATTGAGCCATATGTTCACGCTAAGATTTGCAAAATCTGAACCAAAATTGCCATCATGTACAAATCAACAAGTTCATTTTATGGATGAGAATTTGGTACAGAGCCTTGAGAAACCAGGTTAAAGTTTTAGTTTGTTTCTGTCTTTCAAATGCCTGTCTGCCTTCAGCAGGACTTCTTCTGCCTGGAGACTGATGGCCCTTCAGCCTGTTCTCCAAAAGGAGCCCATGCAACGTGGGGCTGAGTCTGACACGAGGGGCAGAACCGAAGGTACTTTTCACCAATTCTGCTGCTCCAGAGAATCAAGAACACACTTGCTTCATTTTGAAATTCTACCACAGTAGACCAGACATCTGCCCAGGGTCACTTCTCTCTACTGCTGAAAGGCTTTTTGATGATACCCTGTTTGTTACTAACTCGTTTCCAGACTCGTCCTTTTCCTGAAATCTCCATAAGCACGATTTGCCACCCTTATGTTGATAATCTCAGGAAACAATAGTTTTGGGTTAAACCATATGAAATTGCTCTTTCTGTAGGTCTAACTGGATGAATATAGCAATTTCATATGATTACTCTAATGGTGATAATTTACATACGTGTAGCACTTTATAGTTTGTGAAGTACATTTATATCTATTATCTCATTAATCCTTATAATAATCATGTGAGGTAGGATTACTGGCCCTACTTTACAGATGAGAAAATTGAGGCATACAAAACTCACTGTGTTCTACATTGCGGGGGGCGGGGGCGGTCATTTATAAAGCTAGAGGCAGAAATAGACCAACATCCTTAAGGATTCTGGCAGCAGCTTAAAAGCTGTGGGATTGCAGATACTTGAGGGAGTCGTTGTTGTGGTACTGTTAATATTATTTTACAGATGTCAGCTGAGTATCTCATACAGTAGTAGTGTGCCCATCAATAGTACAGGAACTTGCGCTCAGGTGTTTGAATGCTGATCTAGCACCATCTACCCTGTGGCGTCTCCTCTTCCCATTTCCTGACTTCTGGACATTGTTAGTCAGTCACTGACTCATCTAAATCCCCAGAGCACTTTGGCTGGGTCTACATTCTCCTACCAGACGGCTGCTCCATGGCCAAGGTGTCAACACATCCAAAATGGTGTGAGCCATCCTAGAATACAACTGTGCATGCAGAACAATATCGATAGTAGCAAAACAATATTTCTCTGTTCTTCTCCCACCTATAAAATTAGGAGACTTCTATCTGCTCACATGTTTCTCTCATCCAGCCCGGAGAATGCCAAGTGCTGCTCAACATTTAATCTCAAATGGCACAGCTGTCATCCACAATCTTCTCCTCCAAAGCTCAGACATTGGCACAGACCTCCCAGAGAGGGCTGGTGAGCTCCAGCAGAGTCACTGTGATATTGAGCTGCTTCTCTCCTGGCCCCGATTCTGGGAGGAAGATGGAAATGGAAAAATGAGTGGTACAACCTTTCCCATCATTCTCAGCCAAGCTCACTTCTCTCTTTCTGTATATAACCCAGATGTTCTCGGAGATACAGGAATTGGGCCCAGCCATTGCTATGGCAGGCAATGGTCTCAAGTTCTTGGCACAATGGCTGCTAATTCCAAGGGCTTCTGTTCAGTGGTCCAGCTCCTGACTCCACATGTGCTGTTTCTATTTTCCCATGTGTCTCACTCCCACTGCCATGCAGGCCTGAACCTCAATGCCTTCATCTGTCTCCACGAGGAGATCCGAGTCAAATGTTACAGTTATAGAGGGAAGCGGGGGATGACATTGTGGAACACGCTGCATTTTCACTTCCTTCCTCCCCTTTGCTCCTCACCTCCTTCTTCTTGGATTTGCCCCTGTAGGATCCAAATCCCTCTCCTTTATTATACACCGAAGCCTCGGTGCCAGTAAACACACTCACCTGGGGCCCCTAGCCCAAGAGAGCTGAACTCATCAAGTCATTCCTTCTGACACCTGCAGTGGCTTCCCTTAGAGGAATATTCTGGAGAACAAAATTTTCTCATCCCACACTCAGCACGAGGTCTTTCCCATGAGGTGTCTTGGTTGCTCCTACAAGTGGCCCGGGCGTGCAGTGTGCCTGGTCACGTCTGAGTCTGGAACAGATCCACACATGGCTTTGCCAGCCTCTGGGACACCACTTTGGAAACATGTGGATTTGTGAAAATATTTTGGAAAGATTGAGAAGCTTAAAAAAAAGTTTTAATTAAAAAAAAAAACAAACCACTTCAGCAACTGTGTATTGATCAATATTTTTCTTAAAAAGAAACAGGCTCTTAAAAGCTCCTATATAGTGTCTCAAAGTGTACCCCTACTCCACCCCATCCCCATCCTCCCAGACACACCTCCTTTTTTTTAGACAGCGGAGTCAGGGACTTCAATAAGGAATCAAATGCACTAGAGGACCCTGACAAGGAACCATGAGTGCTCTAAGTTCTAATCTTTTCCACGCCACTAATCAGCTGATGTGGCTTGTGTGAAATTCGAATTTCCCAGCTTCTGATGATAGTAATGGGGTCATATTTGCAGCAGTAGTTCAAATTGTTCCTGCCTGATCAGGCAAGATCTCAGTCTCATGTATGCTGCTCTCCCGCCCAGCCCCCACTACCAAATATTCCTGAAAATTCCCAGCAGGTGTCTTATGTATGTACAACATAAGTTATCTGTTTTAGAGTATCTGGGGATACTCCTCTCGCTTCTGATGGCTCCCAAAAGGTATCATGGTGTCCTCTGAGGGCTACCACTGTCCTACCATTTTGATAGGCCCTGCTACAGAAATGCCACAAGTCTTATGCCAGGGGTTCCAAGCGCTGCCTTTCCCACAGTTTCCACAAAAAGTGTTTATAGACTTTTCTCAAAAGTCTGAGGTGGAATGCCAGATTAGAAGTTTCATCCCCTGGGGACCAAGGAGTGGCTCCTGGTCAGCTTGAGATGCTTGGCTCCTTCCCACAGGGTGACTTTTCTCCCTGGAGACTCCTCAGCATGACATAGGAATAATCATGGCAGATCATCCCCTGGTATGCTCATACGGTACCCAGGTGGGCACATTGAGTGAGAGTACCGCTATATCAAAAAGGTGTGGAAAATGGTCTGGAAAACAGGCATGGCATTTACCCCTCTGGATCTCAGTTTCCTGACACAAAATGACTGGACTAAATCAATAGGTTTTTAAATATGAGGACTTCTTTACTTTGAAGTCCGGGTTTTTTAAGGTCTAATTTCATACAGTAAAATGTACACTTTTTAGGTACAGAGTATGATGTTTTGACAGACATTTAGCCATCATTATACATGAGATATAGAACATTTCCATCAACCAAAAAGTTCGTGCCTCTTTGCAATGAATTTCCTCCAAGACATGGCATCCACGGATCAGTTTCCTGTCTTTAAAGTCTCACCTTCCCCAGACCATCATACAGTGGAATCTGGTCTTAATATTGGGATGTAAGTTTTTTTTATATACTCTGGATTCAAGTCCTTTATCAATTATGCATTTCGTGAAGGCTTCTTTTTAAAACAAAACAAAATGAAACACTTCAAGGACTCCTATATGAACCCAGGGTATAGTACTAAAGTATCCTGTGACTGAGGAAATACACAATAACAAAACCACTCTTTTTAAGTCAATGTTTTAAGTGAATTTGTAGTTTATTAATTGCAACAGAATCTAATATATTCTTTTAAAGAGTCATATATCTTATTCATTCAGATAGGAAGCTTCCTTTGGGATGCTTATGAGATGCAACGGTGCTTTTTCTCTGTAGATCACACTCTGTAAGCAGTTGATTCGGGCATCCCTTGCGGCTTCCAGCATCCCCTTGCAGCAGCTCCAAGGTTCCCCAGATGTTCATAATCCACTATTAGGGACCCCAGTACTGGAAGTCTTTCCTAGAGTCTTTCCTAGCTCAACAAAATCTGCAGATCTCAGTTAGAGAATTCAGGTGCCCCAAATGACATATTTGCCCAGTGTTGAGGAAAAAAAAAAATCCTTGGAAAAACCAGGAAAACGTATCATTCTTGTGCTGATATTAGAAAAGACAGTGGAGGAAATATCTCCGCCTGGGATTGGTGGGTCCAAGCTCCTTTTTTCAACCGTATCCGTGTATGTTTTAGGAGCTGAGGTTCCCTCTCCAGGTGGGTTGATTGTATTTGGTTCTGACTCAGTCGATCCATGCCTGCCTTCTTTCTGTGGGCTTCACTACAGATTTCTCTAGCGCTTCCCATGAACACATTTAATTGGCCATGTGTCAGCTCAATTGCTGAGCTGATCTAAGTCATGATGAATCTTTCCTGCTCTTTGCCCCTGGCCCCAGCTTGCCACATAATTCTGTATCATCAGCACTCACCATGAATTTACATTTGTTCTTTTTTCTGGGTCATTTATAAAGCTAGAGGCAGAAAGAGCCTGAGATATTGATTTGGAGGAACTGTGTTTTAGCCATTCCACATTGCTGTTGAATATTCATAACAGCATCAGATATATATATTTGTGGGGTTTTTGGGTGAAAAAGGGGGTCACAGTCAAGAGACACTTTAGAGAGAGATTTGGTGATTCAATGGGAAGTTGTTGAGAGACAGAGATCTCTGTTGATTGGAGGTTGAACAACAGTTGCAAGGTAATTCTATTAACTACAAAAGTTGAGAAAGAGAAAGATAGATCATAAATTCAGTTTTGAAAATGTTTGATTTTTGGTAAGTCAGTGGAGAAGTCCACCGGAATAAGCTGGATAAACAGGTCTGCAGCTCAGATGCAAAGTCTGGGCTGGACACAGAAATTTGGGAGTCACTGGGACATAGCCATGGGAGTAGAAGAACTTGTGCAAGGTTTTGTAAATGGTGCTCATGGATGTGAATGACAGGTTGTCTTCATCCTTTCCAGCAGGCCATAGAAATGGGTGAGATGTGTAACTTTCATGTCTCCCATGAGCAAGGAGCCTGTTTCTACTCTGTGGTGTGTATGTCAGAAGACACGTACTTCTGTATTTCTTTATATTCCCTCCAAAAGAAAATCCACTATGCAAAACATTACCAAGCAATGCAGATTAATAAAATGGTGTTGGAGAACTGCAAGAGAGGGCTAACATGCACCCCTTAGAGCAAAACTGTCCAAACGTCTCCACCAGACATTGGTGTCCTTCCTCAACCACCTTCTCTCCCACCATCACTGGGGACCTTCCTCCACTGCCACTCTTCCATCATGAAATGCTCACTTGGTCCTTTGTTATCCTAAACAATAGAGCTCAGTTTCCTAATTTGCACATCCCTTTAAACAAAACAAAACCCCTGCAGTTAACCAGGCCCACCTTCTTATAAGGAAACATAACACCAATAGTATTGATATAGTATGCCTCTTGTGGGGGTTCCCAAACACACGCCTTAACCAATATGAGGCACAGTGTAGGATTACAAGCAGAGTTTCTCAACCTTGGCACTATTGACATTTAGAGCTCGATAATTCTTTGTTGTGGGAAGCTGTCCAGAGCATTGTAGGATATTTAGCCACATCCCGGGCCTCTACTCACTAGATGCCAGTATCACACACCATCCTTTTTCCATGGGTGATTTCTCAACTCCCTGAGATAAAATTCTAACTCTACCATTCACTAATTTTGTGACTTTAGGTAAATTATCCAGCTTCTGTGTGCCTTGGTTTTGACATCTATTAAGTTCTAGCGAATATTAAGTGATTTAAAACTTGAAAAAGACTCAGAACAGGGCCTGCCATGTAAGAAGTACTCAGTAGATGTTAACTCTTATAATTATTACAAAGGGCATACCAAATATTCCTTCAGACTTCATAGAGAACTCTCCCCAAGAGGAGTTACAGTTAATATGATTTTCTTCCTATAATGTAACTTAATAATTTTATTCTTAACCAAGTCTGAAAGCCTCAAAACTAGCAATTTAGCCCTCATTTTCGAAAAAAAAAAAGATATATATTTAAATCCAGCTTAATGAATAAAGATCAGTGATTTGCCATTATCGTTGTTGTCGCTGCTGCTGTTGCATCAGGTTGTCCCTTTGGATCTGAAGTACCTGAGGGTGAGAACTTGTACTTAAGTGAAAATAGTTTGAATACCTATTGTACGTGAAAGGAGAAACCTGGCATTCTACCCCTCACCTCTGGGAACGTGTGTACAGTCACATCTCTTCCGGATGCCTTTGCTCCAATTCTGCCACTGAATTCTTGATCTTCTCGCATGGCATATTTCACCTGTTCCCTTACCCCTGCATCCCACACAGGAGATAATTGGTCCTTTCCTTTGATATCTCCAGCAGAGAATTTGGGTGGGGGGAGGGCAGTTTTTACTGGTGAATCAGCAGTCACAAATGGCAAACCATTTCAAGCTGAATATTAGACATTCCTATATTTAAAAGTCTCTTAGCAGTACCCATTCCAGGAGCTTCTCCCTGGCTTTGTCCTTCCCCAGGTCCCATTCCCTTTTCATCTCTCATCTCCTCCCCTCTTTCTGCCTCTTCCTCTCACCTCTTTCCCAGCTTCTCTTTATTCCTGGGCTCCTCACCTACTTCCTCAAAATGTTTTCTTTTCTCTGCCAAGCAATTGATTCTATTTGTTCCACTTCTGTGCTATGCACTATGTAAAAGATCTGTTACACAAAGCAGTGTGAATGGCTTCTTTTCCCCCTCTGGCTGTTCATAAATCTCTCTACAGGACTCTATTCTTAACTCTCTCAAATCTGCAGCTGACTGCCTTCTCCACCAAGAAGAAACTGCAGGTTTGACAGAGTCAACATAAACTCATCTAAGCAACAAAAACTCACAAATTTCCTTCAACTCACAAATTATCCATGCATCAGAAAGAGAGTTCTTCTCCCTTTCCATCTCATCCTCTTAATTTCATCACCTCGCATGCCCCCCTCTATAAAAGTTAGAAGTGAAATTCATGGTTTCATAGAGGTGAGTGAATGAACTGACTTTCAGTCCTCTGCATGGAGCAGTTAGTATCTCCTCAGACAGCAAAACTGAGGTCCAGAGAGTATAAAATAATGGCTCAAATTTACACCAGTGAAAAGGTAGGGTGTAGGGCTCTGAAAGGGTCTGCCTGACTCCACAGTTCCCCCATCTCACCACAGTCTCCCCTGGATGGAAGGCACCCATCAATGAATGGCTCACTCTTCATCTTCCTGCTGTTTTACCCCACATGCATTATCATCTGTGTGCTGCTATGATTGTTTATGTTGATCCAGCTGAGGATGCTCTTTGGCAAGATGCCCATTTGAAAGTCTGTTTACCTGCTTACTGTTGTAATTTTTTAAAAAGCTCTTGGCTTATATAGAGCTCTCTTCAATCACTGACTTGGACCTTTTTGATCCGAATGCCAGCTATACAAAAGAATTCATCAGTAGTGTACCCTTTATATAAAGTTCAAAAACATGCGATATGAAACAGTATGTTCTAGGAGATATCTGTAATAAAACTAAAGAAAAGAAAGAATGTTATATAAGGAATCACCTAAAACTCAGTGTCTTGAAGCCGCAGTCATTTATTTTCATGAACCGGAGGTTGGCTGATCTAGGCTGGGCCTGGCTAAGGGGACTCAGTTCTGCTACACATGTCTTTCATCCTTTCTCCTCGACTGGCATATTTAGTCCAGGCATGTTCTTTTTATGGTGATGGAAAAGGTGCAAAAAGAAAGTTGGAACATGGAGGGACTATTGAAGCCTGGGCTTAGAACTGACATTTCTTTTTTGCTTCCTTCTCTTTTGGCCAAAGAAAGTTCCATGGCCAAATTAAAAAAAAAAAAAGAGAGAGAGAGAGAGAGAAATGTGCTCTCACTATAGTTACATAGAAAAAGGTGAAAATACAGTGAAGGGTAAAGAATTGGCACTGGCAATATAACCTATTACTATAGACAAAATTCAGGACAGTGTTTACCCCTGGGGTGGGGCTGGGGGCAGGAGTCTTTACAACCAGGATCTGATGCACATGAAGCTGCAATGAATTGGCTAATGTTGTGGTCTTTAAGCTGGCTTGTAAATTCATGACTGTTTATTATCTTGCTCTTTATAGCTTATATATTCTACATATGAAATATTGTTTGGTAATTTCTTAAGTTGCCGGAATCAGATAAATAAATAATAAAAGCTGTACATTGGGAGTCTCAGATTCTATACTATTTCAGCTTCACTTTTTAAATTTATGCTTCTCTTTCATAATTTCTGATTTTTCTAATTTTGTTTACTCTCACTTGCCAATATAAATAATGGTTTGGTTATCTGACGTCTGGATATTAATGTCGTCTATGTGCATAGTTATAATCTTAGTATGCTGCTCATACTTTTTAAAAAACGCAGCCTTTACATCCTAACAGAGTTCATTTTCCTTAGTTCCTTTCCACATAAACTCATCTAAAACCACAAATTGTTGTCCTGGCAGTTATTAGTCGGGATTGATTAGGTTTGATCTCTGGGTTAATTTCACATGTAATCATATTATAGTTAGTCACACCTAGTGGCTCTATTAATTCAGATGTATTTGCACTTCCTTACCTATTAATTACAACCACCTCTGAAGACTGATTGGGTCTCAGCTACTGAAGAAAAGCAATCCCCATATATCAGGGAACAAATTACTGCCTCCCACACTAGGAGAACTTGGTTGACTTGGAAGCTCTGTAGGAATATTATTGATGACATCTTTATTCTCTTCCTTCCTTGCAGATAAATGGTGCACCTGCTAAATGAACCAGAAATACTCAGGCCAGGTCTAAACAGACTGACTTGGACCATGATCTGGGAAAGAAGCAGTGGGAGAGGCATCTATGTAACATCAATACAAGTTTTATTTGTAAGAATTAAAAAATATGTGTTTAGTTGAGTTCCATTTCACAGAATTTATTCATCTTTCTCTTTGGATTTGAAGAATATTCACTGAGTAAAGTTGAGCATAGACAAAATCTGAAGATGGATCTGCACTTAACCAGCAAAACACAATACCCACACTCAAAGCTTGAACTGCCTGCTGTCCAAGTCCTAGCCAAAATTCTGCTGAGAGAAGCACTATTTAAGGAGGACTGTTTGAAGGTCTTGTGGTTTCCTTTAGTCCTCCATAAAATCTATCTTTAATTTCTGCATTCAGGGACTATCAGAACTGTACCTACATGGCCCTTCAAAGTACTCTTTTTATCGAGGGGCAATTTTGTGTTAAGTTGCCAACCTATCTTGTGAAATGAATACTACGTTGAATTTACTGTATAGGAGGAGTTCTGTAGAGATCATTACAATCTACATCTCTTAGTAGACGAAGCCTTGAATATTAAAATTGTGTTTGTTCTAGGTTTTGAGAATAGTTCAGTATCTTCTGAGTAACTCAGCATATCCTCACAGAAAATCAGTATCATATAATGGATTGTGTTTCTTTTTTTACTCTGGCCAGTAGGAAGCTCAGTGTTAGTTTTTAAGCTCAACTGCAGTTACTGTTTAGAATCTTACCATCTGCCCACCTGCATTCTAACTCTTCTCTGTCTTCACCATTTATCTTAATTTATACCTTTATCTGATTTTAGATTTAGATTTTGCTAATACCCAATTTTATTGTATGTCTAAAATTGGAGAACACAATGGAATGTGAATAAGTAATAAATATTAAGAGTAACCTTGAAGATACTACCTACAAAAAGTTGTAAATATGATGGAGAGAAGTATGGATAAGGAGTTAGGATGGGCACCCAGCAGGTGGACTGTATATATGAGTGCCTCAATCTTCAGCATCACTCAAAGGCAGAATCATTATCTTCTCAACAGGTAGCAAAATGCTCTTCCCCTGCCTCTAAAGCCTGAAGCTCCTAATTCCTCTATTTTAAGGCTATTGCCCTTTCTTACCTCCTAACTCCAGGAAATTCCTGGGAACAAAATGAAGCCACAGCATCAAGGTGCTCTCTGTACTTGCTCTCAGGCAGGCAACCTCCACCAAATCTCTTCTCTGATCTGCTCAAAGTCCTTCCTCTTTATGACCACCAGGTGGAGGTAAATCTGGGAGGGTCTGTTCACGGCTGCAGGTGCCCTGGAAGTTTTGGAAGGAGCAGAGAATAAATTGCAGTGGAATAGCTATCCCAGCGTGCTCTGATACATTTCATTCAATAAAGGTTCACATTTACTGAGACACAGGGATGGGCACTCTGGGGCGATGCACACAGGAGACAAGGCTGAACCTCCAGGAGCTGCGCGACCAATAGTATTGTCATTAGGTCCCAACTTTAATAAATTGTTTGAACTGGAAACTCTTTGTCTAAGAAAAGCTCACAGATTCACCTTAGCGGGGAAGAGTAGAGCTGTCCTGATTAGAGTGGACTAGGTGTCCGACTTGCCCAGCCAGATGTCTCTTTGCCTCAGTCTCCTTTACCTTTGGGTAGAACCCCAGGATTCTTTGGAAAACAGTCTGAAAAACACTAATATTGGCAGCACTTAGCAGTTAACTGTCTGCGTTTGAATCCTGACTCTGTAACTCTCTAGTGCTTGATCTTGAGGAAGTTACTTAACTTCTCAGACCCTCAGTCTCTTCATGTGTAAAATGGGGACCAAAACTGTGCTTACTTCATTGGAGTTATTGTGAGGTTTAAATGAGCTAATATATTTGTAAATTGTAAATTGATGTAAACTAATTGTAAATTAATGTAAGCTAATGTAAATTAATGTGTCAAATATTTTATTTGACACATTAATTTAGGTGCCACTTAGTCAATAAGTGATGAGTACTAATAAACTATAGCTATTAGTCCCATTGAGAACTTACTACCAGTCTTTTCAATAAACTGAAAGAGTTACTGAATTCAGTTAATGAGGAAGCTCAAGCTCTGGCAATCTGAGGCCTCTGAAGGAGGAAATAATTTTTCCAGTCAGGGAGATGGTATAAAAGCAGCCAAACTATCAACCTGCAAGTCAAGTAACAAACTTAAGAGATTTTTCTTAAATCACCAAGAAAATCACATTAGGATTTTTCAGAGAGCAACAAAATCCATTCCTGGATAAAATTGTGGCAGAGTGATCTTTGGCAGGCCATTTAACCTCATGAGACTTTGTTCCCTTTTCTGAAGAATGGAGGCCATGAACCTGGGTTCTCAGAGTTTTGAGGAGATTCAAATGACTCCTTGAATGTGCCAAGCATCCTTCGAGCTGTTTGTCAAAAAGCCCCAAGGAGCCTTTGGCACCTAGTAGGCGTCAATAAATATTTGTTGCATCTGAATTCTTTCCATCTGGGAAACTCTCCAATGTCCTGGAATCCTCAGCTCTCCCACCAAGCAGGTCAGAAAAGCAACTTAAAGGATTCATTTTAATGTCCATTTTTCTACTTTTTCCCCTGAAAACCCACTTACAGAGCTGCCAGCTTTCTCATTTGGCTCTTTCTGGCCCGGTTGCATCTTATTAAGGGTCACTTCATTCATCAGCGTAAGGAAGACTCCATTCTGTCAACAGGAGAGGCAGGGCTGGGCCTCCAGTCACAGGGCAATGGGAGGGGGCTGAGGAGAAGGGAGGAAAACAGCCAAAGGACACATTTAATTAAAAAGAGCTGCAGTTGAGAAGGCCCAGGATTTCCAAACAGTCCTTCATTCTTGTATTACCCGCCCTCCCCCACCCCCAACCAGCTGATCATTGGATGGTGAAGAAGCAGGTGCTAGTTTATAAAGCTTGTTCATTCATTCATTCAACTACTCATTCATTCATAACTGTTTCTTGAGTATCTATTATGTACTGGAAATAGAATATTGAGCAAACAAGTACACCCACTCCCTGTCTTCCTAGAGCTTACAGTTCGGGGGTGGGAGTGAGAGCACACACATTAACCAAACGGTCATAGCCATGACTAGGGCTATGTACGCTGACTGTGCCTGTGCAGAGAAGACTTCTGGTGACACCTAATCTGCGATCTGAAGGAGCCATTGGGAGAAATGGGGTGGAGGGGCCTGGGGAGAGTGTTCAAAAAGAAAGGCTCTACAGAAGGAAGAACTTTTTTGAAACGTAGACAAGCAATATCAAGAAAGTCCATTTGGTTTTTGGTGGGACCCTTAAGCTGGGGACACGTTGGTCCCCATGTAGAGCCAAGTACTCAGACAGGAGTCGGTCAACTCTGGTCCTTCTAGGATCTCAGTTTTCCAGCTGTAAAGTGGGACTAAGACCCTTCTTGTGGCCCTATAGTGAGGGTAAGAAGTACAGTGTGTCTTTGTCACCCGATGGCGGGCCGAGCAGATGCCTCCATGTCAAATCCCCCCTCACCCACCGAGACCAGCCGGAGTTGGGGTTTGGAGCTAAAACCTTGGGTGTCGGCGCTTCCCAGGCTGGAAACAAGCCGCCGCAGCGGGCTCGAGGTCGTCCCCTCCACCCGCCCGCCCGCAACATATGCGCAAAGGAAAGTGCTACGAACGCCAAACGGCCGCCCCCCGCCGGCGCCATCTGCTCCGCCGCGCAGCCCCTGCCCCGCGGAACCACGGCAGCTGCGCGCCCACCCCTCGGCCGGCTCTGCGCGTCGGGATCGCGCCCTGGCCGCACCCGGGACAGCGCCCGCCGCGGGCCAGCACAGTCCCCTGGGTGGCGGGGCGGCGGGCTTGGGGGCCCTTGGAAAAGGGAACTCCGGAAAAGCCCAACAGCCCGCCGCGGGCTGGTCCAGGTCCAGCCTTTGCTCGAGATTCTAGTTCGTCTTCAGCGAGGCCCGAGGTTTGGACACGCCTTGCACGGGCATCCCAGAAAAGCGTTCGAACCTGACTCGGGAGACGGATCATCCAGAGTTCTAATATTTATTCTACTGGGCAAGTCGCTTAACCTCTCCAGGCCTCTGTTTTGTCTTGGGCAAAATGGGCGAAATAAGATCTGTGCCCTGGGATTGCTAGGAGGATTAAATAGGAAGTTCCGCGTAAAGGGTTTAGCACAATGCCTGGCACGTAAAGTGAGCTTTAACTGCTAGCTATTAGTTTTATCCAAAGCCTGCCTTCCTGCGGCTTTATGATTACTTGCTGGATTTCAGTAGCTTCTTAAAATTTCAGTTTGCTGTTGCACTCCCCTCTTCTTTGAGCATAGATAAAGAGGCCAAAAGATGCCGCTACTTTTTGGAATATTTCCCATCTGTGAATGGTCCGGGCTTTGGGGGCTTCCTGGCTTGCGAACGGCTTTTGACGATTGCCCCAGAAACACCCTTTTGTTATCAAGTCCACCAAAGGACCAGCCAAAAGAGTGACTGGTAGGAAGACAGTGATAACAAAAGATGGACTGAGAACAGGAAACAGAAATTGAAGAAGCTCAGATAGGGAGGAGGCTGCATTCATTACATTAAAAATGTATTATGCCAAGATTTTAACCCAATGCAAAGGTAATCAGAAACATGGGTTTTAGTCAAAGTTTTATCTCTTACTAGCTGTTTTACTCTAGGCAACTGAGTTAACAAATGTTCATTGAGTGCCTATTATGTGCCAGGCCCTGTGCTAGGCTGTGGACTTACAAACAGGAACAAAATCTAGACCCTATTATCCTCAGGAGTTTATAGCCTAGTGGGAATCAGATAAGCATGGGTGCCTTGGTGGAAGGTGCTATGGGGCCCTGAAGGGAGGCTTGTTAACAATCTGGGGTGAGTCACTGAGCCTCACTGTGCCTCATTTTCTCCATCTGAGGTTGGAGGCTAGCAATACCCACCTGGAAGGTTTATGATAACTAGCAGCTGATCCTTTCTTCATCCCCAGGACCTAACTTCCTACCTCCCACCCAAAAGTTCAGCACATTCTGCCTTTCTTCAGCATCCAAGTAGCTGCCACAATCCTCGAAGGCCTATAGGAGGAAAACGAGAGAAAATATAATGTATTGAAAACCATCATACAGCACAAGAGCCGTGTATCCTTGTTATAAACACTGATGTCAAAGGTACCTGCTACACTCCACCATACTTTGGGCACTAAACAGAGATGATGGTGGTGGGAGTGGGGAGAAGGTGAAGGGGAGGGGCCGCATGGTAGTGGAAGAGGAAACTTTGCCTCTCATAGAAGAGTGGGGTCACGCAAGAGTCCCCGATCATCTGATTGCCTTTAAAAGAAATGTGTGATTTAACGAATGTGTTTTAAGCATACACTCTGTGCCAGATAGTGAACAGACCAAAGTCCTTGCTCTCAGGAACTTTTCCCTTTCTTGTGGGTGTTTTGAATGCAATCTGGTATGCAAACAATATGAAGTGGTTGGTGGTAAGTGCTCAGAAGTAGATAGGAGAATAAAAGCTTAGGGAGCAATGGCGAGTGCTGATTTACCTAGCAGCTGAGCACCCTAATCCTAATATTTAGCGAATTTTTGGTCTGAACCTCACGATATTTTTGAAGAGAAGCATATCATTAAAATCTAACTCTAGGTAATATATTCAGCTCACCTTAACTTTTTCTGAAATGATCTTATATTAGATTATATAGGCAAAATGAATATTTAAAACATGTCCTTAATCTCATTCAGATTCAACCAATGCAATATGTTAATATTATCCTTCCAGAGTCTTTTCTATGCACATACCATATATGCTGTTTAAAAGGGATCATAACATACTATGTTGTAATAATATTCCATGATAAACTTTCCTTACTGTTGGCCATATTTCTGAAACACCATTTTAAATAGTTCTATATTATTTCATTGTATCTGTGTATTATAATTTAATCAACCGATCTCCTATGATTGAGCACTTTTGTGGGAGACATCCCATTTTCCACTAATTTAAACAATGCCATAAAGAACCTCTAAATAGTTACCCACATCCTTAATTCTATGTTCACAGAGCAATTGTTATCTTCTCGTGGACTTTGGAATTCTCTAAGGCAACAAAGGAGCAGAGAAATAAGATGGTGCTTCGGGGAGAAAGTGTCATCTTTTGGGGCCAACTCCCTGCAAAACAGGTAGCCCAGTGCCTTAAGTTTGGGGGCTGCTTACAGTTATAATCCAGCACCCAAGATTATTTTGCACCAGGTAAGGTCAACCTTTTTTATGTGACAATTGTCTTTATAAAATTACTTACCTGATAAAATTTAAGGGGCCCAGAATGTACACCACTTGTAGTTAGTGTGATCTGAAGCAAGGTTTCTGAGGCTCAATGTCCTTCTTTATGAGCTGGGGATGATAATAATACCTGCCTTGAAGGGTCATTGCAAGAAGTAAGTGAGGTGATATGCATGGGCATACTATGTTGAAGCAGGAGAATGCTTTATCTACAATAGATGATAAATGCCAGCACTTATCGCTAAGCACCTTGCGTATTTAATCCTCAAGAGAACTCCGTGAGATAGATTTATCATTCCCATTTTATAGATTTGGAAACCAAAATTAGAGTGGGTAAATAATCTGCTCAAGAAAAGGTACTGGTATTTACCTCCAGGTCTATCTGAATTTAAAGATCATGTCTACAGCCATACCACCCTGAACGTGGCTGATCTCATCTGAATTTAAAGTCCATGCCTTAAGAAACCACTCCATTCTGTTTCTCCAGCTGCATGTAACTTGGGAAGCCACTGCAACCCAAATATTCTATTAGCGTTTTAGTACCTCAATTCACCCAACCTCAAACCTCTGCTAACTCATGTTGGAAGTCTAAGCCCCTTGCAGGATCCTCTTCCCCTGATGTTTCTGATCTCTGCCAAGCACTACAGTGATTTTGTGTAGATCGATGCTTGCTGGCATGTCTAGTTAAGCCGGCACTCTAGAACCTCTGTCCACAACAGACCCACCATGAGCTAGAATGTCCCACTGCCACTCTTGTTTTGGCAGATCTCTGGCAATGTCTTTTTTTTTAACTTTATTGATGTATAATTGACAAATGAAGTTGTAAGATGTTTAAAATGTACAATGTGATGATTCGATACATGTCTACATTGTGAAAGGATTCCCCCCATTGAGGAGTTAATTAATACATCCATCACCTCACATATTTACTTTATTTATTTACTTTTTGGGGTGAAAACATTAAGTTTTACTCTCTGGCAATGTCCTGATGTCAAGGAGCAGGGGTCCTGCTATTGCCTCCCCTGAATTGTAGATTTCTCTTCAGTTTCCTCACCTGAAAAATTAGCAAGATTATACTTTTGCTTGGGTTATGTTCATTTGGGGAAGATGGAGATACATGATAGGTAGAACCCTAAATGTTCCAAAGCTTGGTAACATGGCTGGTTTTTCTGACTCGAGTGTTGCCTACCTTGCTGTATTCTAAGTAGTCACCACCATGCCTGTGCAAGTCAGGCTGGAACCATGTTTCTACCACCTACTAGGTGCCAATATAGTTGAGACTCTGTTGCAGTTTGCCTTGGGCAATGACATTTTCAAGAGATAAGTTGGAGATGATGCAGCTAATCTAGGATGGGAATCCCACAGCAGGGGGTCTCAGGCATTATAGAATTTAGGGAGACCCTTTTTATAGTATGCTTTTCATGGCTCTTTCTCTCAAGGAACAGACATTCTACCAACATGGATAAGTCAGGATGAGTTCTGATGTCAAGAACCACCTTGGAACAATCAATCCCTCTGATCTCTAAGCCATTTGCTGAGTGTGACTCTATCATGCAAGATCTAGTCAGTCAACTATTTATTGTGTTAGGAGCTATTCCACTATTGTAGGAACTAAAGGAGAGTAGTAAAGAACATAGAAATAGTTTCTCAGTCAAGGAGACAGGAGACAGCAGCTTTCCTTATGAAGGATTTTTTTCAGGACCCCCAGTGTCTTTTCTGGCAATTTGGCTTCCATCAGAGGATGTCCATCAGATGTATCTATGTATGCCATAATCCCAACTGTGGACCGCATTTCTAGTCCTTTCTCTCAAAAGCACCTTGATTATCACTATACATGGACTCTGGAGCCATGCTGCCTGGGTTCAAGTCCTGATCCTGATCCCTTTTAGTTACTGACCTTAGACAAGCTATTTAACCTTTCATGCCTTGGTTACCTTATTTGCAAAATTGGATAATAATAATAATAATAATAATAATAATAATAATAATAAATAGTCAACACCATCAAGTACTTACCATATGCTAGGCACTGTTTCAGGTGTTTTAGATGTATTAACTCAAGATTCTCACAACAGTTCTACCAGGTAGGTACTGTTAATACCCCATTTTACAGGCAGGAAACAACCACAGAGATGTCGAGTAATTGCCAATTATATGACTACTTTCATGAGATTGTTTAAGGATTTCAATGAGGGGCATGAAAGTGGTCGATGAATTCTCATTGTTATTAATTCATGATAATTTTAAAATTAAAAAGTAGACAAATCCCAACTACCAGGAAAAGCACATAGAAAAATCTAGAGGGAAAAATATTAAAACACTAATGGTAGTTGTCTCTGTATAGTGTAATGATTGTAGGTCACATTTTTCATACTCATTTAGACTTTGATAAAAGTGTTCCAAATATATCCCTATGGGTATGTATTTCTTTAATATTCATTAAAAAATGTTACAAACCTGGGAGAAAATAAACTGGGAAGCTTCTCCTTTGGCCCGATATTTTCATGGGCCACCTCTTGTTGGTCCTGGTGACAATGACTCTGCATTCTCCTCCTCAATGGTACTGGGCCCCGTGGGGGCTCCCCAGACCATCTGACTCGGTGACCCCCATTCCCAGGGGCAGGAGGGGGCCCCAGGAAACCTTCACTTCCCCAGTGAATCACAGATCCCATTACTCACTTAGCTTCATTATATCTTTAATTATGACCTTTTAGTCTTAGTGAAAAAGAAGTATAATTTTACTTTAAGATATGCCAGGCCTACACTCCCAACATTTCCAGGTTTCATGGAAATTGCAGGGATCATAGAAATTTAACCTGATAATTACTTCAATATTTCAAGGCACACAGTTTTACTCTCTTAGAATAATTATGGGTTGTTGTTTTTCTCCCAAATTCTTTTATTTCTTCGTTATTACAGGTTATGCTCGTTTCTGTTGTGTATTCTTGGAGGCAGAGACGAATGCAGGGCATCCTTATATACTATTTGTTGTACCCTATTGTTAAAATATGTTCCTCTTTATTTTCTCCTATTATTATTTCTCGTGGACTATAAGTTTTATGTGGGCAAGGAAAACATGTATTTAGTTCACTCTACTCTCAGGACTAAAGACAAAACTTAGTACATAGTAGACATGCAATAAGTATTTGTTGAATTAATACCTAAGCAAATACATTTTGAAGCAGTTATACGGGTTGCATTTACGTATCATAAAGCAGCCTTCATGTCATCAAACTCGTATTGAGTGCCCACACTGGAAAGGCAGCATAGATCCCCAATGCCAGAGTGAAACCCTTGGAGAAAGAGGGGCTTTGGCTTTAGAATTTCCAAATTTTATAAATGATATCTCATCTAACCCCTCCCCGCCCCAGCAGTGACTTGGGCAGCATCCCATAAACAGACAAGCAAAGAATATATTTTGCTATGAAAACATATGAATACTATACACATTATGTGGGACAAATAAAAACTGTAAAAAAATCTCATCAGTTCAGATGAGTCTTTGGTGCTAAATAATTCAGGTCAAGTCCAATACCGCTGTTAAATGAGCTAGAAGAACTTTTGGTTGTCAGGAGTTTGGCATTGTAGGTAAGGACCCGGGACCTGTACAACCCAGTGCTTAAAACTGTGGGCTTTAGAGCTGGCATTGTTTCATCCAGGTCCACCACTCATTGGCTATAATCTTGGGCAAATTATTTACATTCTTTACCTCCAGTTTCCTCATCTATAAGTAAGAATGTGACAGCCTAACACACAGGGTTGTTATGAGAATTTAAAAGAGTTAATATATAAAACTCTGACCCATAGGAAGTGCTCAATAAACATTAACTGTTAATGTATTACCTCATTTCATGATGCAAACAAACAGCTTGTGAGACATGTATAATTTTGGTCATTTGATGAATGGGGAAGCAGAAAGCTGGGCTGGTTAAGAACAGGCCTGAAGTTACACAATGAGACAATGACAGGGCAAGGATTTGAAACTCCAACTGCAGCATCCTGTCCATTACACCAGCTTGCTTCAATTCTTGTAGCCATTCAAGATTCCTTTTGTCATCTGTTACTCTCTGCTTTTCTCCTCTCCAGCACAGAATTTTTGAGGAAAAAACTAAAAGCCCAGGAAAACTGGAAAGTGTTTAGCCATGCATTTTATTAGCAGATTCCTTCCTTCCTCTCTTTCTCTCTTTTTGTTGAAATGCAAGAGGCAAAAGAACTTGGCACCGTTTCCATCATGTCGATTCTTCTGGGTTTCTCAAATGTTGTGATCCCTGGAAAGCCGGGATTCATGCTTACCTCCACTCTTCATTAAGGCGGCCGTGGACGCGAGATCAGGAAAGGCAGGCTGCTGGTGCAGTGGGTGGGCATGCTGAATAACACCCGAACCACAGCTGGGCTGCCCTTGTCAGAGTGCCAGCCTGCCTTACCCAGTCTGTTCTCGCCCGCTACCTGGCCCTCGCCCATCTGCTGCAGAATTCATAAAGTGCTGAAGATCACAAACATCTGAACCTATTATAGGTAACATACTTCAATTACATTCTGATTGTGGGCTTGGCTTCCCCCAAGCTTGGTTTATAATGGCACAAGGATCAAATTCTTCCCACAAAAGAAGCATTAATCCCTAGGTAGTTCTATCATTTGGGGCATGCTTAGGAAGAAGCTGTTCTCGTATATGCTACTTGCTTTGTGTCACTGATTTACGTGACAAGGGTATCCACAGATAAAGAAAAAATGAGGGAGGGAGAGAGAGAGAGACTTAAAGCCATGTCATAGGAACTTACCATGTTTGTATGTTGATCTGTTGTTTGCTTTCTCTGTTATGAAACGAGTAATTTGTTAGTTGAAATGACCTTCACTCTCCTGAGGGTTATCTGTCCTGGTTGTTGGCTTACATCATGCAAACTGTGACCACTCTACCAAGGACATCAAAAAATAAACTGCCCATATGTCCTCAGTCTACTGCTCCCACATGTCCCTGATTTTCCTCTCCCAGGGAGCTCCGGGCAGCACTCCTGGGGAATGGCACCCCGAGCTCGAGCAGACCACCAGTGGGTTCAATTAGAGGCCTGGTGGGGAGGACATTGCAGCCTGTGCTAGGGTACTTTCACTTCCCTTTTTTACTGAACTTGCAAACAAGAGGTTAAAAGCTACACACCAATACCCAGCTGAGCCATATTAGAGCCTGAGGCAAAGGAAAAATCAATAATACTGGTTCTATCTTCATTTTAAGGTTTTATTTTTTGCACATTATAGAATTTTTGCATTAATTTTGATTTTTCAGGAAGATTGCATCAAAACCTGATTTATCTCGATTACTGAGTTTTTTGGCACTCCTGTAAGTTTGGTGCCTAGTCCCAGCCCCGATACACACCCACTGAGGAGTGAGGAAGCTGGGGTATTTATGCACCGACTCCTGCCCCTCACTGGTTGCGGGTTGCTCAGGGAGCATTAATTAACTCTGTGGCACTTCCAGCCTGCCACTGTGCAGGTTAGATAGGCACTGTCAGCATCCGATACAGTGTCCACCTTGGACCAATCACTGTGCCCAGAAGTATGATTGACAGTCTTTTCCAAAAAGTATATGGTTTGAAGGAGCATTCCCCAAAATTGTATTCTGCCCTGTGACTCGTGAATACCCTGTGTAGCTCTCTTTGGGAGGTCATGAGCCAGTGCTTTCCTATATTTTTTCTCAAGATAGTTTAAATTGGGTCTCTGTCACCTGAAATCAGAATCTTTAGACTTATAGGTAGATAGCTGAGGACCCTGTGGCTCTTCCAGCTTGTTAGGGCAGAGGCAAAGGGATTAGGGGGCCTGTAGACTGTTCCTATACTTCAGGGCTCTACCTCTTCAACTTGTGGGGAGATGCTGGGGAAAAATCAGGGGGCTCCAAAGTTACTCACACTAATCAGGACTAAGGATAGCAACAACCTTAGATTTGCATGGTACTTTATACTTCCAAATCATGGTCGCTCTCCAAGTTTTTTCCTCAAAAAGTTTTAGAGCTACAGGTGAGCCAAACTGTAGGATCCTCATTTCACAGATGAGTAAATTAAGTCCTCAAGAAGCCAGTGACCCATCTATTTCCTAGTAGAAGCAGAACATCTTGTCTTTTACTTCACCAGACTCAAACCAACAGAAACACAGAACTGGACCTATCTTAAAGAGGGTTATTTTCCTTTCCTTCTGTTAATGCAAATGTTGGTTTCTTGGTTCCACTCTTTGAATCCTGTAAGGAGTAATAAGTGATTGTTGGTGCTTCTCAGGGACACGGACTTTGTCACCTCGACATCTGCAGCACCAGCCCAGCTCCTGGAAGGAGTAGGTGCTCGGTCGATGTTTGTTGAGTTGGGTCAGTACTGAGAAAGGAGCAACTCAGAACATTTCTGGCACCAGGAGATGTTGGAACATTCAGAGGCAAGACTGGAATGGTAAGAATAATTGTACTATCTAGTTATCGAACATATACTGTGGCAAATTCTTGATATACACTTCATCTGCTTAGCAATCACAGGAAATAAATGTTGTTCTCCCTGTTTTACAGATCAGGAAAGTGAAGTCCAGAAAGATGATAGATCTCTCCCAGCAGCAGGGCTGGGGTGGAGACCCAAGTCTGCCTGACTCCCAAACCTGAGTTCTTAAACCACACATGCTCTGTCAACTCAGAAGCTACACTAAGCCATACTGCAGTTTGATGTGACAGGTTCAATAGAATGTTCTGGCCTTACTTAAGAGATTTCTTTTCCTCTCCTGCCCTCCAGGAGGGCTCCAGGTTATTTTACACTTTGGCATACAAAACCTAGAGCAAAAGGGGAAGCAGAGAATTGCCAGAAGTTCTAGATAGAGCAGATTGGAGGCATTTGGGACAAGTTTGGAGGAAGGTTGTCTAAGAGAGTATGGGACGTGAGGCAACTAGGAGAAGAAAAAGGAGGTATGAATGTTGCTGGGAGGTTTCTGAATTAGATTCCCATTGAATCAGTACACTTGCAAATTATTTTTTGGCTTGTTTGGAAGATGCGTCTTTAAATGCCACACTGCTTGGGACTAAAGCTTGTAGGTCAGTGGGTGTCATAGGAAGGCGAGCTGAGCTGAAATGGAAGTGTCTGGGTAGAAGCTGGGCAACCCTTTGGTGGGGATGTTGGTGAGGGTGTCCTAGCATTAACTGGAGGAGGGCTGGACCACCAAACCTTTCCAATTGTCTTTATCTATAAATCCTCCATCTTGGCAGCCTGCCACTCTGCTCATCCCTGCTGCATGTTATCCCTCTCCTGCCTTATCCAATGTTAATCAGTCCCCACCACCCACCCCATCTTAATTATTTGCAATGATCCGTGATAGGCACACAAACAACTCTGCTGCTTGAAATCTCCCCATCAGGCGAATGTGAAATTATTCACATATTCTTGAATATTTGTCACAAAGTGAGTTGGAGATGAAATGACTCTCAAATGCCTTCACCATTTTACGCTGGGGAGCCTGCCCTTCTCCTTAATGTATGTGTGTGTCTTCATGCCTCAACTACACTGAGCATTCTCCTTTCCTGTTTATGTTTATTTTGGAAGCAAAATATGTTTACAAAATCGTTTAAAAAGTATTAATGATCAGTTTCCAGAATACTAATGTGAATTCAAATTACTTTCACATGAATCAAGACAAATTAAAAAATGCCATTTGATCATAAACTGTTTTTAAGTTTGTGTTATAAGTAGCGTAGCAAATCTGAATTATGCCCTTTTTTAAGAAGAGCAGTTAAAAATAACCATTCCGGTGGCATGAAGGAGCTCGGAATAAAAAGCTTCTTCACAGAGTGCTGGGGTGGAGGTGGGGGTGAATTGAGGGGAGGAAAGAAGTCAACTTCAGAGTATTCACCTGGGAGAAAGTGCTAAGGGACATATCCCCGACTACCCAGAGGAAAATATTGTTTATAATTGTCAAAAATAAGATCGAGCTGTGAAAATTACATGATTTTCATCTGTCTTGTTTATTATTACTTCACTAGTATCTAGAACAGGGCTTGGCACATTGTATTTATTTTCTAATATTGGCAGAATAAATGAATGAATAAAATCAGCTATGCAAATGATAAAATTTAATACAAGATTTTATTTTCTCTGAGCCAATATAAAAATTATGAAGTTCATGGCAAGACAGAATTGAAAATTGAGAACCATATCATGGAGAAACTACCAATTCCATATGCTCCCTTCTTGAGACACTACCCCATTGTGGGTGACTCATTAACGTTGTCCTGGAATTAGGGGTTTCTAATAGTCCGAGACACAGGGACTGTGTTGGCTTCAGTATGGTCAGAGTCACAACTTCAGTATATGCAGAGTCACAACTGCTGTCCACCTGAATTTACCTGAACACTCTTTTTTTAGTGGTTCCATCACTACCTACACAGAGATGGAGACGTGGGGTGACCCCATGCCACTTCTGGGCTATTAGAAGGCATCTTCTCCTGGGTCAAATGATCTAAGACAGTGGTTTTTCAAGGTTTCCTGGGGTTTTGGTGAGAAGGCAGGATTGGGGTAAGGGGAGAAAGCAAGTCTCTTCTATTGAAGAGACTTCCACCTCTTGCCCAAGCATCCCATTTTGCTTTGATTTGAAAGGTAGGATTTTGTTTGATAAAAGTCTTCAGGTGCTATTTAGAAAATGTGTGTGTGGCGGGGGTGAGGGGGTGGGGAAGGGGTAAAATATTTATTTACAAAGCCAAAGGAGCTAGCAAAGGATAAGGCTAGGGGTTCAGATCCAGCTCCCCCACAGAACTGCCTGCTTCCGAGTTAATGCATACAGGGGTACAAAGCAGGGCCTTCATTAAAAATGATACAGCTTCAGATTCTTTGGGTCATTTGACAAAAACTCTCCATGTCTCTATTTTAAATCCACCATGTCTATGTCATGGGTTTGGTTCCAGATCAGGACATATAGAAGTGGGGAAAATTTGCCTGGTTGCCTGATGTTCCGAACGTCCCCTTTTGCAGGCTATCAAGGGCTCTTTGGCTCTTGGCACCCAGAGCAGAATCTGATAAGCCCATTCGTAAGTAACTATGAGATAGCCCTAGTCTGTGCCTTAAAGGGACAAGTAGTGGTTTCAGAGAAAGAAAGTAGCCAAGGGACTTGCCAGTTGGGAGAAAATGGTGGCTGAAAAGCCTGGGGGATGGGTGCTCTTCCTGGAAGTGCTGGCGACAAGACCTGCTCTCTGTCCCTGACTCATCACCTAGACTCAGGCAGGAAAGACCTAACTGGATATCAAAGTGACCCGATTGTCCCTCCTCAACCCTCTAAAGCCAGCACAAGGTGAGAGGAAATGGCCTTGGATTCATGCTGACCTGGGTCACATCCTGTCCCTCTGTGGTCTCTGTGACCCCCCGGTGCTCCGATCACCCTTCTGTGCTGTGGCTTTCTTCACCTGTAAAAATGGGTTAAAAATGCTTATCTCTCATGGATTATGCTAAAAATTAGAGTTAATGCCAGAAAAGTTTTGACACAATAAATCATAGCTACTAACATTATATTCTACTGTCTCTACACTGCTTTGAAAGGACTTCCTTCTAGTGGAGCTTCCTTCAATAGGGGAGAACTTTTTTTTTTTTAATGTAAATCCACACTATACTAGATGGATTGCATGCTTTAGAGAAAAATAAAGCAGGGAAGAGAGATCAAGAGTGCTGGGGGCGGGGTGGGGGAGCTGGAATTTGAAGGGAAGCCTCACTTGTAGTCATAAGAACGAGAAAGAAATTCTTTCTCCAATTCCTTCTCCCTAATTCATCAAAGAGATTTTACTTCCAAATAAGTATAAACAGGAAAGGGAAGCAGAGCCTGGAAGACACTCACAAATGCTGTCCTATGGAGGCAGCTGGGGTGTTCTCGTGATGTGGAACTTCAGGTCTTGAGTTTTAGTCCTACTTTGTAGAAGTCTTGATCAAGTCACTGCACCTCTTTTTAACTTTATTTCCTTATCTGTAAATTGAAGATAATAATCTCTGTCTCCTGTACAGCAGCTGGAGAGGTTTTCTTATCTCTGATTAATAAGCAAGGTATGGCCATTGAAAGCTGCTATCACAGGAGGTAAAACTATAGACTATGCAAAGGAAATAGCCCACTCCCTCCTCCTCCTTCACACACACACACACACACACACACACACATTCTCTTCTCTCTCTCTCTCTCTCTCTCTCTCTCTCTCTCTGAAGTTGTCAGAGGCCTGTAGGTGTTGTCCTCTGAAATAAAAGATATGGTCCAATAGGAGCCCTTCCGTCAGGAAGGGCTGACTCATCATGTCCCCTAATGGTGCTGCCATGATTTGTGGATTTAAGAATCATCCAGGCTCTGAGGGACAATTGACTGGTTGCAAGTTGCTGACAGGCAAATGCTCAGTCCCGAGCTGTATATATTTACTGTATCATATAAATAATAAACACTAATAACTCACTTCATCCCTCACGATTTCCCCATCCATTTTCTGGCCATTTCTGGACCTTTCATCATATACCAGATTGTGTCGCTGACTTTTATTGCCGGCTGCTCATACAGGGTGAGAAATCATTGTTGTCTCATAAATAGCTAGCATTCTTTTTTCCTCTCATTGAGAAGTTATTTCAATTCAACCTAAATTTTCAGCAACCAGGAAGTGTTTAAATAAATCATCTTCCATCCATCCATATGATGAAATTATACAACCATTAAGAATCATGATTTTGAAAACTGGTCAACAACACAAGGGAGAAAAAAGCGCACATCATAATGTTAGGTGAAAAAAAAAAACAATGCAGATAATCATATATCCAGCATGATCTAATTTTGCCCATGCATTTCTATGTAGATTTACATATGTGTGTTAAAGAGATGGCAAGAAAATACTTGAAATGCTTTCTCAGTGGGATGGTTAAGGGTGATTTTTATTTCCTGCATTCTTCAAATTTTCTACAGTGTACTTTTAGAATCTGAAAAAAAAGAGTTATTTCTTTATTAAAAATTATCTTTCAATAACATTGTAATTAATTTACTTTTAAATGTTATTTCTTTGTTAAAAACATTTCAAGTTGTTCAAATACGTACAACAATAAAAACACCAGCATTGATGTCAGCCTGACAGACAGCTGCCAAGAGGGGTGAGAGCACAGTAAAGTGTATTTAGCAGTGAAATTCAAGCCATGAGGTTAACTCTTATTTTGATGTTCCTACTCAGGCTCTTCCCCCGACCCCCAACACTCTAAATAAGAAGCGTTTTATCCACACATATCCTGTCCAGACATATGAAGTGTATTTTCTGTTCTCAGATTTACATCCACCTAAGAAATTACCCTATGAAAGCCCCATCACTCACAGAAACTATTGCTGGGGAGGAGGGGGCAATTTTATTTAGCTAATTTTTAACAGATCTCAAATGTTACCGACATCTCCTAAAGCCTGGAGGAAGGATAATCAAGTCAAGCCCCATTGACTAGGAGAATAGCGAGCTGTGGAAAATGACTTCTCAGCACTCTACAGGGCCACAGCTCCATTTAAATAACGTCTTCATTATTCAGATGCTCAGCTTTCTTACAGGGGCTGTTGGCCTGCCCTGGGGTTACCCCAGCTTCCGGGGACTCTGCAGCCTACTGGGCCAGACTCTCGCTGGTCCATGTCACAGCATAGCCGCAGACACCATCGCAATGCATCCATCCTCCTAGCAGCCCGGAGAGGACATGAATGGTTAACTACATATGGTCCCTAACTTATGATGGTTCAATTCACAGTTTTTTAGCTTTACATTGGTGCAAAAGCGATATGTATTCAGGAGAAACTGTGCTTCGAAATTTGAATTTTGATCTTTCCCCCAAGCTAGCGATATGGCCTAGGATACTCTCTTGTGATGCTGGGCAGTGAGCCGCAGCTCCCATGCAGCCATGCGATCACAAGGGTAAACAACCTACACTGTACAGTGCCCTGTGTTGCTGGCATTTTTTGTTATTGTGTTTTGTGTTTTCTCATCCTATCATGACTACAGAACGCCCATCCGTGTCTCCTGCTTCTGGTGAGAAGAAGAGGTAGGCAATTACTCTCGAGATAAAACTCAAGATAATTCCTGACTGTAGGCTGATGTAAGTGTTCTGAGCACATTTAAGGTAGGCTAGGCTAAGCTATGATGTTCAATAAGTTAGGTGTATTAATGCATTTTCACCTTACGATATTTTCAACTTATGGTAGGTTTCTTGTGATGTAACCCCATAGTAAGTCAAGGAGCGTTGATTTTATTTATAGATGGAGAAACCAATGTTCTGACTGATAGTGTGGCTTGCCAGGGTCACACAGCCAAGAAGGGATAGCTGTACCTAAGTATTCTCACTCTAAGACCATTGTAATTCCTAATATCCAAAAACATCTCGACACCAAAACTTGTCTCCAGTGGTCCATCTTTAGAAGACAGGATTCTGATCAGCTAGCCTACATTAAGATGGATGTCTAAAAACAGACTGGAAACAAACAATAACAATAACAACAAAAAAGAGATGTATTACTGAAAAAATGTTTTAAATAAAATCTAAAAACAGACTACAGATTCTGCTACAGGGGAAGACATGGGAGACAAGCGAGCCCTGGAATGAAAGCACTAGAAACTCAGCCCGGGTCTCAGTTGCTCCACCACCAAGCACAATGCCTAGGCTTAGACTCTTCGAGATGCTGGTTTTCATCTCTAGGCAGTAACTGAAGGGGACAAAACTCAAGCCCTGGCCATGGCTGTTTCGCTCCTCTGCCTTTTCTCCTACTCTCCTCCCAGACTTCTCTGGATGGTTCTTCCTCAGCTCTTCCTCCTCTCTCCTAGAGTTTAAAGGATGCAAATTCTAACTAGCAGTCAGACAGTGATTGGTGCTGGACTCAACTCCATGATGCTGAAAGTCACTATGCCAATCCAAGGAAAACCACGTGAGATTGTTTGTAATCGATGGCAAATTCTTTTTGTCAAGAGTGGCAGGTCCTTCCATCAACACAACAAGGTATACTCACTCCTGGCCCCCCCTTCCCAGCTCTGGAATTCATCAGGCTTCTAACCTTTTATTCCCTCCATAAGAAATATCCAAATTGACAATAGAAAAAAAAAACAAAACGTGATAACGAATAGTGTGGGGAAGAGACTAGACTATAATTGCCAATTTTTCAAAACTAACTCTCCTGACCCTCCAGGATAATGAGACAATAAAAACCAAAATTAAAGCAAAAAACCATAGCAGTAAAAAGAAATGACTTCAGGACATTTAGGAAATGATTTTACTCTGTCCATAGTTTTGATGGCACTATTTCTAGCATAAGGAATACTTAAATTTCCTGTGTCCATCCTGCTTGAAATAGTCACTGGTGTGTTGTTCTCAGAAGTGTGCTGGGTATGATTTTAATAAAGAGAAAAAGATTCTGAGAATCATCTGTTTTTACCGAGTATTTCTCAGACTTGAGAAACATGAGAGAAATGTACTGCCCTCTGTTGGAAAGATTTAGCAAAACTGGCCAGGAGGAAGCTGTGGCTTTTGCCTTTCAGAGAAAGCTGCCTTTGAGGCTCTTTTAACTGAGCCGGCACAGGTCTCCCATTTAACTGTGGCCCAAGCAAAACAGAAGTACGAATGCTAGAGACACCCACAAAATGATATTTGCATTTCCACAATATATCTGGCTATAGGTTTTCAGTTTTCACAGAGAAAATTCAAAAATTGTAAAATGCGGATTTGGGGGTAGATATCTGTTAATAAATATTTTAAACTGGAGAACTGGAAATAGAAGTATTTTATTCCTAAGTTCAATCAACACAGAAATGATTCATCTGACCTCACTAAGGTTGTAGCCTGTGATGATAATATTATTTCTCAGGATTTTAGAGAATCAGTCACATTGCCACTATCTCCTTCAGAAATATGGCCGCTTACTAAACTTATAGGATGCCCTCCCCACAGATATCCATGACTTGTTTTCTGTCAGCCATGTCATCTATTGAACATAAAGAAAAGCAAACCCGGGCTTTGCTTCTCCCAGGAGAATCATCACCTCAGCGAAAATCTGCGAGGACGTTGGCTCAAGGGAAGAGAAGAGGCTATTTTTATTCGCTCACAGGCAGCCAGAGATGCTCTGAGCAAAAAAAATTTAGCTATATTCTACATTTTCTTCCTCTTAAAACTAGAGCACCATTCCCCCAAATACTTGTTACTGTTCTGAGCTTGTTTTAGAGATATTTTGAGAGGAACGGAATTAGAGAAAAGAGGGTGGGTGAGGGGAAGGATTCAGAAGAGAAAATTTCAGTGTGTGAAGGGTCTTGACATTTCATAGAATTGAATAATGAGTAAAAAGGGGGGCATTCATCACTTTGACTCAGTGAATTCCACTTCTAGGAATCTATCCACAGAAATGCTTGTAGAAATGCCCAAACTTAACTACAAGGAGATCCGCTGAAGCATCGCTTGTGGTGATAGCGAATTAGAAATAACCGAAGTATCTTGAATGAAGAACTGGTGGGATAAATGGTGGTGTACAGTAGAATACTATATAGCCATGAAAACAAGAAGGAAATTCTACATAGGCTAATTTGGAAAGCACACCATGAGAGGGTATATTAGTATTAAGTGAATGACCTATAAATAAGGTTATATCGTTATTATAGTTTATTGCTTAAAAATAAACCCGGAAGAATACACACCAATCCATTAATAATGGAAATCCCTGGGGCTTGGGATTATAAAAGGTTGTTACTCCTTAAATGTAATCAATCCATATCATTGGACATTTTATTATAATATTACTTTCGTTATCGGAAAACATATTAGATTTTTTAAAAACTCGAAAGGTATGGGGTTTTTTTTCCAGAAGTACTGTCAGAAGCTACCCATTCATATATAGGAAGCACTTGTTATTCGTACCTTAATGATGAAATTTAATTGCTCAGGCAAATCACAAAAAGAAAAATCGGATGAAATACATAATGCAAATTCTCAGTGTCTGGCATATAACAGATGTTCAATAAATGTTTGCTAAATGAATGAATGAAGAACTATTTTCCAATGTGCCTTGTTTTATTTGCCACCTGTTTTTTTTTAATTTCTATAAGTAATACATTCCCTTTGAATAACATCTCTAATAAATGTCTCCGATTATAGAATTCACTTTTTTTCTCTTGTACATCTTCAAAAACTAAAATGCTAGAGTGGGAGCAACGGGGAGGAGAGCATAAAAACAAGGTTTTAACATGAGGGAAAAGGGATTTTCACAAACCACCAAAGTGCTACTTCTCTTGGAAGAAGTGCACCCTGGATTTTTTCCAGCTGAATTCTGTAACAAAACCCAAGGAAAATGAACATTAATCTTTTATGAACTAACCCCCCAAACGAACAGGCTTTGAGCTCAACCCTAATTAGGCTGCATCTCAAAATAGAGAATCCTTAACGAATAAGGACACATAACAGCACAGGCGAGCTCTCTGTTGGGACTAACTCAAAGATGCAGGGGCCGCCCAGGCCACACTCAACTGCTCTTGTGCATTAGGGACTATTGACTTTACCTGGAAAATGCACAGTCATCTTGGTTGGAAAGCAAATGGAGTTTTCTCTCCTTGAAATTCTTGGCCACCTGGCTACCTCCATGGCCATCTGGGGGTCTGTGGATAAATGAGAAGAGAAAGGGCAAGAAGCAGGGCTTTTACAGCGAGTGTCAGAAAGTCAGGAAGGTTTCTTTTGCTTTGTGCCCAGCAGAGCAGCCGACACAGGCTGTGCTCAGAAACAAGATAACCCACAGATGCATTATGTGCTTGATGTGGGAGGTCGGGTAGTGATGTAGAGTCTGAGAGACCTAGGTTCAAATCCCAGCTCGGCCCCTTTCTAGTCCTGTGACCTAGAACAAGTTACCTAGCCTCTTTGAGCCATTATTTCTTCATTTATAAAAATGGGGGTAGAGGTAGAGCATGGTTGGGAGGATGAACTAAAACGGATGAAGTAGCTCTCAGATTGTTAATCGTTGAGACAGACCTTATTTCTCCAACCAGTTCTTACTCCATTCTATCATATAACTTCCACATTCTCTCATTCACGCCTAACAACAGCTTTGTAAGATAAGTTTAATGATTTCCCATTTTACAATTAAGGGACCTGAAACTCAGAGAGTTGAGGTCATTTGTCCAAGGTGACAGAGCAAGAGAATGGAAAGGCTAAGATTTCACCTCAAGTTCATCGTACCAAATCATGTGCTAACCACAGGAATGTGGGTCAGCCAGGTAGATGTCAAAGACAAAAAGAACTACTGGTGTCTGACATCTCGGAGTCCAGGAATTCTAAGTCCCGGGACCCATACGCATGCTTTAGGTCCACCAGACAGAGGCCTCAGGATGGGCTCTGACTGGGCTGTTTTGGTGGAAAAAGCATGGGGTTCCCTTCCCAGGACAACTGGGTATTGACACCTGGAAGACTGTTCCAGGGCCTTTGGGTAACTTGTGGCCCTTGATATAAATCTTGTGAAACAATTATTTCAATATCCTCCCCAATCTTCCTCATGAACTGTGCCTCACCCCACCCCACCAGCACCTCGCTTCACTCAGTGGACACAGGTTTCCTCCTAGATTCTCCGATGCCGTTTATCTGGCTATCATAAATCTCTTGCCTTAAACCCTGCTGTCCCACACTTGGTCCAGCACCTCCCTGCTGCCCAAGAATGCCTTATCCTATTACCGTAATTAACTAGTACCATGCTAGAAAGCTGAGCCAGAATCAGAACTCTTGGGTAAAAAAGATTTGCCAAGGGTTACAATGCATGATAATTGGAATGAATAGAACTTGGCACTTGAAAACTTCCATCTACGTAGAACTTTATTCTAGAAACTCATTAACTCTGAGCAGTGTAGTCACATTTTCAGAATCAGCTCGTGTCTGGAATTCATTTGGAGTTTGCCATCTTGCCCTCGCCAATCCCGCAATATTTCCTCATCCTCTCTTTATTCTCAAAATCTGTTATATGACACTATGATTCTTTATTATAATATATTGTTTATATTCACATTAGCCAACATCGATTATCAGTGTGTGCTCAACCCTGTGCTAAATATTTCACATGTGACATCTCCTCTGACCCTCCCAAACAAGTCTGAGAGGGGCAGTGTGGTTACCTCCATCTTGTGGGTGTGGAAAGTAAGGTGAGTGCACGAAGCGTTCTGGGTGCCCCTTACCTGCATTAACATTTGGAGCCTCTGGCCCAAGCACTGTGGTAATCTAGAAAGGGAGAGAGGACATCCAGCCAGGAGAATCAAAGCGAGAAGGTAAGAACTAAACTGGTGGCAGGAGGACAGTAGGAAATAAGGGAGAAAAGATTTCTAGACAAGGGAATAGCAAAAGAGATGGTTCAGAGACAGAATGTACATAGAACAGCGAGCACTATGGTGTCTGGCATGTTGAATTGAATTCTATTGGACTGCCACTTTGGCCATGACAAATGGATCTCCTATGATAATGTGCAATCTAGAAGCAGTTATATGAAGGGGAAGGGTGGAACAAAGGCCCCTCTTACATATGCTGGCCGCTTGTCTAATTTTCGGAACAATCTGGTGAAGTAGCTTTCATGTCCCCATTTTACAGATGAGAAAAACAGAATCTCAGAGAGGTGACTTGCCTAAGAAAGGTCAAAAGGCTAGAAAGTGGTAAAATCTGTATGCAGACCCAGCTCAGTCTGGCTTCGCAGCCCCTGGGCCATCCTCCACACTCCACGCCTTGCCGAGGAAGGAGGGCCCGCCTTCCCTTCTGGCCTTCGGGAGCTCTTTTCTGGGCTGACACTGAGTCAGGCTCAGACCAGCCTTGATTGGTGACACTCGCCTCCTTTAAGAAGCAACTGTTTTCCACGCTCTTGGCATTTTCTGCATGAAATGCAGCAATACCAACATTCTGGGTAACCCTCGTCTGCGGGGAGAAGGCTACAAGATACCTTTGGGCAGGTGAGGAAGCACTCAGGTTTGAGGTGCAACTGAAATCAGCAGGCGAGGCTATGTTGCTCCAAGCAAAGGCCCAGATGGGCCCTCCGATGAGATTACCCCCCATCAGCCCTGGCTGCCAATTCAACATCTGCTCCTGACATATTGGCCTGCGAATATTCCAGATCCACACCCCCAAATCCAGATGCATTTGTGTCATGAACTCTATACACTCTGCTAGAAATTACCGAGGTCTGAAAGAGGAAATTAAACAATCACTGCGGCCCACACGAACCAGTGACCTGAAATATTCTGTGCACGTCCAAGGTTTGAGTGCTCACATCTAGGGAGCCTGAATACCAGCTTCTACCCCTCTGCTGGCCCACCACACCCTCATCAGAGGTCATATGTAAAGGATTGATATTTGCTTTCAATTTAGTGCCAGCGAAAGGTTTATGAATGTGGAAATCATCCTTTGCTCAGTGGCCAGATGCTGCTTTGTTTCTATTAGCAGATTTGTTGAAATCTCAATCCAGTTTTCACACACTGCATTTCCAATAGTAGAGAAACTAGCAATCAAGTACATTAAGGAGCATTGTGTTTCAGCCCTGGCTACACATATGGGTCACCTGGGAGTTTTGGAAAAACCACTGATTAAGCCCCAGTGGGAAGATCTAGACATGGGACCTCAGCATCCATATTTTGTTCTAACTTCCTCAGATGATTCGAATCCACAGCTAGCGCTGACAGCCTCTACTATGGAAGATACCCTCCTGGACCACTACAAAGCAATCAAAACTAGGGTAGGGTATGGGGAGGGGGCAGGTGCAGGAGGTAAGAGCATGAGCTGTACCTCAGATAGTTACAGGTAAACTCTCAGCCCTTTCATTGACTAACGTGTCACTCTGGACCAGGCATTCAATCTTTATGAGCCTGTTTCCTCATCTGTCAGTGGGGGCAATGATACTTGACTGAGCTGTAAGAATACCTAAATAAGAAAATGTTGGTAACCAGTTTTGCTAAGTACCTGGCATATGGTCGGGATTCAGCAAACAGTAACCATTAATGTTATGTGACAACAGGGAGCAGGGGATTGAGAGTGAGGTAGAGAGAGAGAGAGAGAGAGAGAAAGGTGTTGGAGACCAGAATAATGCATGTTAATATAATAACCCCAATGAGGTGAATTGCAGATGAATTTTCTTCTTTTCTCTTTCTTCATTTACTATATGCATAACAATGACTTTTTTCCTTCTAATAAAGGTAATACAAATTATTCTTTATGATGATAAGATAAAATATGATATAAAACAGTGTTTTCAGTACAAATGTGGCCTTTTTTAACGGCAAAGAAAAAGTAGCGAAAAATGTGGAGGTTTTTCAGGTAGCCCTCCCTACTCTTCCTTCTTTCCTTTTGTTCTTCAATTTATTTTGTAATGAGAAAGTACTGTTTTATAATAGAAGAAAAAGGTGTTTTTGTTTTTTGCCCACCCCTTACCCTCCGAAGTTCTATCCTGGCTGATTCAGTGTCCCTGGGCTTCTTAAGCTTTGTTCTAAGTCTCCCTGGCTCTGTCCAGGCAGGACCGGCCCACCCTCTCCAGGCCAGACCTGAGGGGCCTGAGGTACAGACTGCTCAACCTCCTTATAGTGCGGTGTCTCCAGCACCGTCTGCAGGCAGTGCCTTGCCCTGGGGTTCCTGCCAAGGTTCTTACAGTAAGTCACTGGAGAAGCCATGTGATGTTCAAGTTAACATGATCTGCAAACACAAAGACACACAACCAGTATGCAAAGGATCCCCTCACAGCAGTGGGGGACTGCTGCCACTGAAGTGGGTCCGTCCCCAGCTTCAGCTGCTCCCCAAGTACATAGTGGGTGGGTGGACTCCCTGGGCAGCTATGGGTGGGGTCTTAGTGATAGATTCATAAAGCAGCTGAGCTCTGAGGAGTCAGAAGTTCCTTCTTCATTTATTCACCATCACTCCTTCACTCAAAATTTATGGAGTTCCTATTATATGCCAAGCACTCCTAGAAGGTGGGGATACAGATAAATAAGTTACAGTCCTTGTTCTTAAGGAGCTCCTGTAGGAAGGGACATTCAACCGACAGTGACAATATAGTGAAAGAAGTGCCAACTTTGGGTGTTGAACACAAGAGGTGCACATAATGGAGGGGGATTGTTATGGAAGACTCTGATTCCTGAAACAGTTCTTATAGGATAAGCAGGAATTACCAGAAGTTGGGGAAGAAGGAAGTTTCAGCAAAGGAAACCATGGAGGTGAGTGCCCAGAGACACAAGGCATCTTCTGGAAACATCAGGGAAACCAGCAAAGTAGAAATGCAGTGTGGGAGAAGAGAGCAGAAGAAGATGGGGAATGGGCAGTGTTGGGAATGAGCCCAGAACTTTCCCCCAGAATCTTCCAAAACTCAGTCATTCCTGTGCCTCGCTTATGGGTTTTGCCATATTTATGACCACCTGTGTTATTTTTTATTTTTATTTATTTTTATTATTTATTTATTTATTTATTTATTTATTTATTTGAGGTGAGGCAACCCTTGGTTGACCTCACAGATTGCAAGGACCTTGTCAGCTTGCAATCCCTTATTTTTTTATTTTTTATTTTTTATGCCTACAGCACCGGTCTTCCTACGTGGTCTCCCATCCAAGTACTAACCAGGCCCAACCGTGCTTAGCTTCCGAGATCAGACGGGATCGGGCTTGTTCAGGGTAGCATGGCCATAGACTCTGTGTTACTTTTTTAAAAGACTCTTTTTTAAAAACCTTCACTTAATGTACTTTCAAAGAAAATTTGACATTATTACTATAAATAGAAAATCAATAACATGTGCTTGCCATAAATGGAAGCTAATTGTAATGATTAATAGAAGTCAAAGTTATTAAATTCTACCAAGATTCTGGTGGGTCAAGCCAGAAGCCTGAATTCTTTTTGTTTGCAAGGAAGGTCAGCATGTGTTAGAGGTTGATAAAGACAATTGGAAGCTTTCTTCTGGAAAGTCAGAAAGCTTAAAAGAGAATTCGGAAAAGAATGACTTTCTCACTCTATGATTCAAGGTTCCTTAATGCCTAGATGGTGAGTACCACCTAAAACATTTGTTTCTGTAAATAGACGTGTGCATCCCATACTCTGGAAAAGACAGGCCCAGAGAAGGACCCTCCGTGTGTAGGCCGTCTTATTTCTGGAGACACAGACAGAAAAGCCCAAGGAAGAGCTAAGAGAAGCCTAAATTGGTCAACACAAACTCACCCTGAACTTTCTGTGCATCTTAAGCAATGTCTCAGGAGCTAATTTATGAAAGCCACAAGCGGAAGAACCTAGAGGCTGTCTCTGTGCCTTTTATGGTGCAGGGAGAGAAGATGAAATCCATGAACTCTCTAGAAACAGTAACTTCTGGCAATGTTCACTACTCCCTAATTGACTGTGCTAAATATTATTCCTGATGTCCCCTAGAGTGTGTTTTTATCATATCACAACTTGGTAAGTATAAGTTGTGGGTTTTGTTACCATGGAATTATAAATGCTAACTTTTTCATTTATGCAAGAGGTGGCCAGAAAATCTCTGTGGTGAGAGCTTGAAAACAATTACATCCCTGTTATTTGGAGGTTTGGCCAGATGTCAAGAGAGTTTATAGCCAAACCACTACTTTGGTGGTGTTTTGTCCTCCGAATTAATCCAAAAATTAATGTACCAGAAAGAAATAATATGTTTGTATGGGATATTGTGAGAGCTGAGGCTTTACTCTTAGCAGGAATACCATGGAAATTCCTTTATCAGTAAGGAGAAACGGCGCATTTGGGAGTATTTTTTGACTTGGGTTAATAAATTTTCCCTTGGTCAATATTTCTGAAATGGTAGAAGCTCAGAAAAAAAATTCTCTCTCTGTCTCTCTGTCTCTCTGTCTCTCTGTCTCTGTCTCTCTCTGTCTCTCTCGTGTGTGTATAGATAGATACATACATACATGCATGCATACATACATACATACATAGATGATAGATAGATGATAGATAAATAGATAGATAGATAGATGATAGGAAAATATCCATATTGAAAATTAATTTACCTGCTGGCATCAAAAAGAATAAACTGCTCCAAAACTCGCCAACTACTGTAGCCTTCTGTGGTCTAGTTGCATGAAGCCTCTGAGAGACAGAAGAAAGTTTTGCCTGTTTAAGTCCCCTTTGGTACAGCTGCTGGACTGAGCCCAGTGCAGGAAAATTGGGTAGTTCTAGAAATGACCCAAGTGACAGTAATTTCCAGAATCCATGGGAACCTGTGGGAACTCCAGGATGCTGGAAAAATCTTTCTTGCACCCAAGGAAAACTTTGGCTTCTTGAACACAAGGCCCAAAGGCTGGTGAGATTTCAGCTAAGCTTAAGTGGCTGGGGTTGCTTTTCTCACATGGGATTTGGTAATTTGTCCACAACCTGCAGCCATATTTACTATATTGTGCTCCAAGATCTGTTTTGCATTTTTACAAGCTTGACGAGCTACTTAAAAACAAGAACACCAGATGAGTACATAAAGTTATCTGCACAAGATGTTCATTCCTTTGTTTTTTCTTATTAATGAAAGGTCAAAACAACCAAAATCTAAGAGATTGGTTACATATTCTGCTACGGTTAAAAAAGATAGGTCTTTATGCATTAACATTGAAAAATGTACATCAAGTAGAAAAGTAGTGCTTCATAGAAAAGTGTACTTCTCTCTCTCTCCTCTTCTAATCTAATATATAGAATATTTCCCCACTTATATTAAAATATGTATAGTTTAATTACATTGACATATGCTTAAAAGTTCAGAAAAATGATATGAACCAATTTTCAGGGGAGTTTGAATCATGGAGCAATTTTCACTTTCTTTATGTTACTTAAATTTTTTTTTTTACAAAATATGATACATTTTCAAAAACATTTTAAGGTAGTTGAATTTTTAATAAAAGAACAAAATGAGAAGGAATTTTTCATGTGCTGTCTTCCATTCATTCCATCAACTTCTTCATGAGGACTCATGAAGAAGACCAAAAAAAAAAAAAACCAGCAAGATATATCAGACCAGGGATCTTTCTACTTTAGCCTTGGCTCTCATTTTCCATCAAAAATCACTTTGTTTAACATAAAACTTTGGTCCATCTCATGAATCTACATGAGAAACTCAGGCTCCAAACACTTCCTAATTTGTGGTCACCATGGGTAGTATCAGAGACCACCAGTTCAGTCTCTGGCTTGATAGAGTATACCAAGAAGAGCTCACTGATCCAAGCAAGCCCAGATTTACCTAAAAGCCCACTTCCTGGAGCATCTAGCAGCCTCTGGAATGCCCTGGGCATTTTAATAACAGCTCATTTCTTAACCACCAACTATATCCGAGATACTGTGCTCAGCTATGTGATTGCCTTTTATCTTCACAAAACCTTCAGAAGGTAGAGATTATCATTCCCATTTTACAGAGGAAGAAACAAAATCTCACAGTGCTTAAGTAACTTGCCAAAAGTTACAGACTAGCTAATAAAAAAGCCTGCACCTCTATCTCAGGCTCCTGCCTTCATTTTCTAATCTCTAGGCTATTCGACACAGGAAGTGAAGTCCTATCTTCTTAATGACTGTGGAAAGCTAATATCTCTCTGAAAGTCTTCAGTGTACCAAAAGACTTGCTTATTCACCTGCAGTATCCAGCCCATCAGTAATTTTTCCCCTTGGTTTGTACAAATTATTGCAGCAATCAAGATGCATGCATCCCATTGTTCTCTGACATTTAGATATTACAAGCCTTGGATAGTTTTTAACCAAGCCAGCAAAATCCTTTCACAAATGAGTTCATTTCAAGGGGAAAAATCTGTTGGCAAGATATATACTATAACTCGTCAGAGGCATACATATTATGTCTGCCTAAATTCATGTTTTCCTTTATCAACAAATAGATGAACAGAAAGACTTTTCTAACATTCATTTTGATCCTCTAGTGATAGCATTAGATATAATATCTTCTTAGTAATAAAAATAATTTACAGATATGGGGACGAAGTTTTTAATGATGGTGCTTACAAGATCTTGGCTCATGTGAAAATTTTCCTGGGTTATATTTTCAAACCCTTTTAATAACGCAAAATTGAAGGCTCATGAGGTAAGCACTTTGGTGATCTCTTGAACACCATTATTTCCCTTCCCACAGGGCAGTCTAGTGGCTAAGGACTTGATTCTGGCCCCAGGGATAGACTCTGAAGAGTCCAAACCAATTGCTAGAGGGCCCCTTTGCCCTCTGATTTAAAAACTAATATCTAACCCAATCAGAGCATGGCATTCCTCTGGCCACAAGAATTGGTGCAGGAATAAACGTCTCATTCTTGCAGGTAAGTTGTATAAGAAAGTTGATGAGGGCTTCTAGAAAAAGTGCCCTTACTCTTAAAAGAGAACTTCAGGAAAGCCAGTGTCTGTGTGTGGGTGTTGTCATGGCTGGGATACAAGGACTGGAATGACTACAGTCACCTCAATGTCACGCTGAAGATGACACTGGTTATACAGAAGAGGACCGAGACAAGAGAATCACAGAAAACAAAGCTGGAAATATCAGCCTAAATCAATCCCGGAGCCTGTCCTACTGTTGGATGTTGGTACGTGAGCCAACATATTTTTCATTGTAAAAGCCACTTTGAGTTTCTGTCGCTGTAACCTAAGCATCCTATGTAAAGCCAGCTCAGGTTGCCATAACAAAATACCATAGAGTGGTAGCTTAAACAACAAAAGTTTATTTCGCACAGTTCGAGAGGCTGAAGAGTCCAAGATCAAAGTGCCAGCCAATTCGGTTTCTAGTAGGAGCTCTCTTCCTGGCTTGCAGACATTTTCTTTCTTACTGTGTTTGAGAGGGAGGGAGGAAGAGAGGGAGAGAGAGAATAAGAGAGAAGGAGAGAGACAGAGAGACAGAGACGGAGAGAGAGAGAGAATCTCTTTTGGCATCTCTTCTTTAATAGCACTAATCCCATTATGAGGGCCCCACCCTCATGACCTCATCTAACCCTAAGGCCTCATCTCCAAATACCATCACACCGAGAGTTAGGGCTTCAACATATGAATTGGGAGGTGGGGATGGTGGGGAGACAGAAACATTCAGTCCCTAACACATCCTAAACAATACCAGCCACAATCATTCCATCTTGACCTAATTCCCATTTTATCATGATATTGTCACAAAAGACTTCAATAGGGACGTTTTTCTTCAGAGATAAGACCATCATCAACCATTCTATTCCATGGACTAGGAAACTAAGACCCAAATCATAAAGAGCAGACGACTTAAATGTACCCAGAAATATAACCCTATTTGTCTTTCAGCCTTCTTGCTCTCTCCATAAGGATATCTAACTCACAGTCACCTATGTGTCCAAATAGGGTTTCTAAAGTGTTGGAGCCCACTCAGAAAAATGTATGTGTTGATCTCTGTTGATTCAGCTGAGCCTAAATTGAGGACAAATGTCATGCAGCCATTTACCCAGGGCCTACTGATAGAAAAGAATTCTAATTCTAAAATCTTGTTTCAAAGGGCAAACATAAGGCAATTTTGTTTTTGCGGATCTTGATAGAGTAATCAGCATTAAAGGTATTCCTCTTTCTTCTCCTTTGGAATACACATGTACTCAGATAGAATCCGTGTCTTCAGGTCTGTAGCTCAGTGTAGCCGGTTGACTAAATTCTTACAATGGGATATTAGGAGAAGTGATATGTGCAACTTTCAGATCCCATCTTTAAAAGGAATATGCTAGAATCTTAATAATAGTTCAATCTGGATAAAGTTAATTATTTCTAATTTCTGTGTGTTTGACATTTTTTAAAATTAATTCTTCAAATTGCTTATCTTCTACATCTTTCCCCTTCCTGTTGGCTGCAGTGGAGATGTGGTGCTGAGCTCGCTTTGATCATACAGCCCAGGAAGAGGCCCTAGTGGATGGTGAAGTAACCAGAAAGAGGGGACCTGGGTCCCTGGGACACTTTGAGGGCAGAACAACCTCCCTGGATAACTGAAACCGATTAGCTCGGAATTCTGTAGGAGAGAACAATATTTTCTACGTTTAAAAGACATTGTTACTTAGGTCTTTATTAAAGCTTAACCATCAAATTTCTCTAAGCTTCAGCAACCTAGGAACATAAATTGAATTTTTTCGTGAATAATGCCCAAGTAGCCTTTCTCTCCACTTGCTACCACAGAACTGTGACCAACGATTATCCCAGAGATTCTCCAGAAGCATCATACATGTCTACAGACAGGATAGTCAGCTTTCCTGTCAGTAACCACATGCCAACTGATATTTCTTCCCAGTCTCCTGCTCCCAAGTCCTTCCACTGGGTACTGCTCCATAGTAGAGGCACAGACCAGAGTTATTCAGGGTTCTGTTGCAATATATGAGAGAAAGCCCCCTTTCTTCTTTGCGCTGAATTATATTAGAGGGCCCCGCAGCAGTGCTGCTTGAGCCCCAAAGCATGCCAGAGTGTTTACTTCTAGCCCTACTGTTCTCCTTGGTTCTAAGGCATGTTGTATTCAATGGGGCACAGAAGACAAAGCCAGTTGAGGGATACCACCATACTCTAGTTTGTCTCTTCCCTCTGATGAGTCAAGCTTTGCCAGTGGGTCCAGCTTGCCTGTCTCATTTCTTCTTTCCTAGGATGTATTTTCTCCCAGGAAGCCACTCATTTCATTGCAAAGAAGTCTTTGGCAGGGTTCACTAGGTATACCCAGAACCCCTGCTTTAAAAGCAACAGAAAAACACCCAACAAAAATAAAGCATTTTTATAATAGGAAGAAGAACTAGCCAGAATCCAGGAGGCTTTGTATGTTTAAAAAAAAAAAAAAAAAGTTCCCTTTAATTCCAGTCCCAGGTGAAGAAAAAAAGATTCTATGGTCATACTACTCTGGAGAACACAAATACTATAGTTCCTCTTTTCCCACATCCTCTAGCCCTTTGCAGGGCACATTAGCACATTAAAGCCTCTAAGAAACCCTGCAATACACCTGTTTTTGCTTAATCTCAGATGTGATCAACACATTTGACTAGAGAATCTATCCCAGCAAATCCCTATCAACATTCTGGAAACACCCTTGGGGAAATGGCAGTTGTAAGCTGGAGCAGTCACCCTCTTCAACTTTTTGCACTGTGATTTTGGGGATGAGAGAGAATGTGTGTGTGCATACGGGTGTCATGCTGTCACTTGGGGTATCAGTGGCAGCATTAATGTGGCAGCTCTGAGTGGCATATTTTTCTAAGTGGAGAAGGATGGAGCAGGTCCCCAGAGCTGAGAAGCACTGAAATATTTCCACTACAGCATGCCAGGGTTCCACGACTGAGAAAGTTGCCAGAGTAAGCATTGGCATGGACGGCCCATCAGACAATTGCTCCTTTTTGGAACCAAGGAATTCACACCCACTCTGAGGCTGGCTTGGGCACATGCCTCTCCCAGCTGGTCCCTTTGAAGGAATTTCAGCTTCCAGAATGTCTGAGCTGCTTGAGAGATACAAGAATCTCAGAGGCCCAGAAAAGCTGTCGGTGAAACAATGCAAATCTCTGTTAAAGATACTCTGTTTAAAGGGGAAAAACAAAGCTCCTGGACCGCAGAGCTCTTGCTGAAGAGGCTGTTGAAGCCAGAAACTGCAGGAGGATTGTTTGGGAAGAATTTCCACAATTCACAAACCTGTATTTGGCCACTAAATATAAACACTCTGCTAAACAATAGAGGCCCAGGGGTTTTCCGGAAAGAAAGAATAATGCAGAGAGCAAGGCAAAGGCTGGAAAAGCAAATGCTTTGTCCCCTGGGCGTAATAGATCTCCCAAGACATGTGATTCTAAAGAAAGCTTAATTAAATTTAATGGACAAACCTCTCGGTGCTAGGAGGCATTTTAATGTGTGGTATTTCGGTTCTGGGTGGACAAAAATCAGTCTTCCTTGCCTCGCTGCTTCTCCTTTAAATGAAACAAACTTCCTGATTAGTGCCATAACTCTACGGATTGCCTGTGTCTTATCTGCTGATAACCTCTATAGGACACCTGAGGGGTGCTGCTCACGGAATCTGCAGGACACTGGCCACATATGTCAGAAGAGAGCCCCGCACATGAAGGACAGGTGGTGTCTTGACCACCTAGGTACCTCCAGTGTCTAGCACAGGGCCTGGTGCAAAGGATATTTGATGAACGAAGGAAGAAAGAAAGAGTAGAAGGAAGGAAGAGAGAATGAGAGGGAAATAGGGAGAGAGGGAGGAAGGAAGGAGGGAGGAAAAGAAGGGCTGTAGCTAGACAAAGTGTCTCAGGCATAGCCCCATGAGCAGAAGAGAGAGCATGCGTTCATTTAAAAGAGCGCACTAGCAGAACTCCAGGACTCCTATTTTGATCAGGTAATGTTTCTTCCCATCTTCTACCCTCACCCCAACCCCCACCTCCATGCCACCCCCGTGACTTAGAAGAAACTGACCCCACTCCCAGGTGGGCCTGGTTGGCTGGCTAATTCCATCTTCTAGCAAGCAATTAGCTCAGGGATGATCATATAATCCATTTTGGGTCAACAGAATACAAGGAAAGTTTCTCTCTCTCTCTCTCTCTCTCTCTCTCCTCCCCACCCCTCTTGCTCTTGCTCCCTCCTTCTCTCTCTTCCTTCCTCCTCTCTCTCCCTCCTTCTCCTTCCTCCCTCCCTTCCTCTCCCTCTTTCCTCTCTCATTCTCAGTTTCTTTCATGTATTTCCTTATAGTTCAACACAAGATCCTTCTATGTCTAAAACTGTAATTAAGAAACCAATGAGTGGTGGGTGCTCTCCAAATGAGCACTATATTGACACAAAGCTAACATCTGGATGAAAACTGAAAAACACCAAATTGAACCAGAAAGTGTTAAAATACTTAGGTATCTGAGGTGCCAAGATCCAAGAAATAGGGATATTTTAGTGACATATAAATAGAAACTGATGTTCTAGATAATAACAGATTTTAAAAGAAACCAGGTTAGTTATATTATCTCGGGGCTTCACTTATGTCATTTATGCCTTCCATTTTTCCTTTAACTTTGCAATATTTAAGAGTTTTGGTTTCCAAATCATTGTCAATATTTGTCTTTCAGAAAGTGTAAACATAGCATAATCAATCAACTGATGCCTACACTTTTCATTATTCTATAAAGTTGAGTGCTAGGGATTTCTGGGAGTTTCCTTGTCTTGGGAGAGCCCCCAGCAGTGATTTTCTTTCTTTTTTGAGGGCTAGAAACATTGCTATCATCCTGCTAGTGGCCTAAGAATGAAGCTAACACAGAACAAGATCAAGAGAATAGCGGGAGGTAGATGCCACTGGATGCAACACACCTTGAAGCCCAGCTGATTCCTAGACTTCCAGTTAAGAGAGTCAATCAATAACCTTATCTTTCTGACCACTTTGAGTTCGATTTTCTGTTATCTGCAGCCAAAAGTATCCTAACTGATATATCTTCAATGATAATTGCTCTTTGAACCAAGCCACTCTTCAATCTAGTCTCCAACAGAGGCCGAAATTCAGGTGGGGAGGAAATAGAGAAAGCCAGAAATCACAACTATATTAGCATTAATAGCCTCTCCCACTCCGAGCTCACCAAGCCTGTCAAGCCGAACAATGGACATTCACTGGCCATACATCACCCTTTGTAGATTGGTACTCACAGCGAGAGACTTGAAACAAAGATATTCAAACAGCTATAGCTAGTGCAGCTTTTAATTGACTGTGTGAACTCGAGCAAGACACTTAACCTCTCTGAGCCTCCATCTGCCTCAATCCACACCAAATAGATTAAATGAAGATTAACGAAGATTCCTACCTCATACATTCTTCACGGAATTTCTGAGATCAAATGTAAAGTAATTCTGAAGGGCCACAGATCTCAATAGAGATGTTATTATCATCTTTATCTGATCTATTTTTCATTTCTTTTTATCTCCCCAGTCTAAACCCTGGACAATGCTAACATCTGATAAGTTAAGTCTACATTTATCTTCATCATGCAATACTAACTCCAATTCAACCTTTATAAGCTATTATTTCTACCTATTTTCCAAATGGATTTGGAGTAGCTTATAATAAAAGGCCAAATATACCAGAACAGCAAAATAAGAGTGTCAGGATAAGAGTCAAGAGTCAAGGAAGGAAGACGGGGAATCGTTGTACTAGAAAACGCAAGTGAAGAGCTGCTGTAATTGAGCCCGAAAACTTAATTCTTAGCTTCCTAGCAGCCAAAGCAAAAAAGTGGAACTTATTTTTAGAGCCATGCAATGCACTATACTAGGTACTGTAAAAGCTACAAACAGGAATAAGACATGACTTCTGCCCTCAAAGATTTCACACAATAAGGGAAAAAATCCGTCAATAATAATGTGAAGCATTTTTAGCAATACAAGTATTATTATCATCTACAGAAAATCCATGGGAGTAGTTAGAAAAGAGAGATTAATTCTGGCTTTGGGAAAAGACTTGACGAAAGAAAAGATATTTGAACCGGGCCTTAAGTGGGGTTGGAATCTGATCATTGGAGGTTGGTAGAAGGGTATTCTGTCACGTGTAGGATACTTGCATACAGCATATTTAAGAAAAAATGAGTAATACACTTGGTCTGGAGTGTACGGGGGTGCAGATGTGTGTGTGTGTGTGTGTGTGTGTGTGCGCGCGCGCGCGTGCACATGTACACACATACGTTCATATATGTATGTTAGGTATACAGGGAGATAAAGTTAGGGAGGGAGATTGGGGTCAATTTAGAACAGTCCTTGAACGTCATGCTCAGGACTTTGAACTTTATTCTGTAGGAAATGAGGAAAAGTCATTGCAAGCTTTTTGATAGGAAAGTGACATGATCATAGTTGTTCTCCAAATAATACATTTTTGGTGGTATTTTCTCCCTGGAAATCAAAACTGAAAGTGTGGCTCTGCTGTGAGCTAATATATTTCCATCAGAAACTTATCCTTCCCCTGTGCCATTCTGTGTTCACTTGACAATTTTTCATTACATTGATTCTAAGTCAGTTATTCCCAGAGAAAAGACAGAAATTCATCATCTTTCCCTTTATGATTTCTTCCTCTGTCATCAAACACATCAGCAGGCATGAGTTTTATCATAATTCAATTCCCGCCTTCCGCCCACCTTAATTACACGCATTTCCACTTGATAATAATTCACTGGAGTATTCAAGAAGATCAGGAAGTTAAACTTTGTTTGCCTTGGCAACTCTTTTGGGAGAGTTCCTGCATCAATGCACACTACAAGAAGTCCTGTTTTCTTGTCTTCCCATGAGCAAGAGCAAGAGAGATGCTTTGTGGCCCCAAAGGCCAAGAATTTATCCGCCTGATGGAACTATGGAATTTGGCATTAGAGGAGGTTTTAGGGACCACCTGTTGTGATATAAGGAAAGGAAGAAGTACTGATAATGGTTTCTGGCCAGCAACCAGCACCAAGAACCTTGCTTTCTCCCTTCCTCAAGATGTTAGCTTGAACTCCAATCATTGTCAATAAGGTAAAAGTGAGTTGACATTTGTTGACTGATCGCTCAAGATCAGAAGAATCCTAGGATAAAACTCAAGTTTGCCCACTTTGTCCATGAATATTTAGCTCATCACTCTTTAACTGAATGAACTACTTGAGCAACCATTAAATTTAAACTTACTTAAGGGTCTTTAAAAAGACTTCTCTGATTCCTCCAGGTTGAGTTAGGTGTTTACCTGCCTCTGTGCTCTCATGTAATGTTTTGTACATCTCCTAATTAAATAAATCACATGCTGTTACAATATCTAATATTTGAGGACTTGATGTGCACCATGAATTTTATATTTATTATCTCATTTGGTCTTTCTAATGACATTAGAAGGTAGATATTATTATTACCTCTATTTTAATGATCAAGAAGATGAAGCAAACCATGGTTAAGTGACATGCCCAAGGTCATACAGCCAATAGGTACTGGAAGTAGACTTTGATCTCCAATCACCTGACTCCTGCTCTTAAGTTCTCTGATATAATAATGTTTCTGTGTCTGCTACTTTTCTACTTCTCCCTGACCCCATCCTGACTGCGGGGTGGGGAAGGTAGGGAATTCTCTGGTGAGGACTGGTTTTATACCTTCCCATATCCCTCTTGCCCGGCACAGTGCATAGTGAGTGACAGGTGCTTAGGCAATGAAAGGTAGCTATATGGATGAATACCTGACAAAGACGAGTGGTAACTCTTCATCCCAGACTCACTGTTTTGTATGAAATTTATATTTTAATTCTGGTTGAAAACACATCGCATCTTCAAGGAGGATGTTTGTATCTCTATTAACTTGGAAATTTAGCTACAGACATCATCCCTATTATGTCAGGTGACCCAATTGTGGGAGAATTTTCAAGAAAAGATTGTAAAGAGAAATTGAAAAAGAAACCATTCTTTAAGCTTTTCCCCAAAGAAACATATCTCCAGCCAGACTGGACATGGACAGTTTTACTTTATTTTGTAAATAAAGGGGACTTGTTTTTGAAAGCACATGTCCAGACCTGTGCACAAGCAAGGATGGCTCCTTTTCTCCTTCTCCATTGCTCTCCACTGCTCTCCATCCAGCCCAGCAGAGGAGCTGCCTTGGGAATCTGGCCTGTGGTGGGACCTCCACTCACATGAATCAATCCAAAGGAAATTCTGGCCAGCTCTTTCTTCCTATTTTGACTGGAGATTCTTTCCAAGTTGCCCCCTAAACTGGTGCCAGGGACCAGCCATAATTTTGACGCGTATATCAGGCTGAGGCTTCAAGGAGACATCCAAGCTCAGAGGGCAACTGGCTTCTTGGATCTGAGATACAGGAAGTAAACAACTGAAGAATGAATTGTCTTCCAAAGAAGACCGTGGCTAATGGCACTGAGAGACTCGGGAGTGCCATCGAAACCGAGGGAGCTGGGCAGAGACTCAGCCTCCATTGCCTTTTCCCAAGATGCCCAGGCACTTTCCTTTCGGAGGGCTGCTCCTTCAGAGGTACAGCCTTATCGCCTCTATATGGGCGGGAGGAAATAAAACTATATGGTAGTTTTAAAGATGAGAGCAGAATTCTTCTCAGGAAGAGAGAGGTAGTTAGGTCTTGAGGGTGAGGACCCCCAGGCATAGCAGGAGTGCATTGGGAAGGAGGACAAAGAGAACCACAGAATGTGGTCTCAGTAATAAACAGGAAGTTGAGAGTTAGGAGTGAGAGGAGTAAACCAGATAAGGGAAGGAAGATTGAGATCAACGTAGCAATAGAAGTGGGTTCTCCTTCAAGAACGTCCCAGTTTCGAGAACACACAAAGTGCTTCTAAGAACAATGTTTTAAGTTCCATTTTCAGTTATTGGCTGAGCTGTGAAGTCATTCCCTCTATTGCTTCAAAACTTCAAGAGGTACTTGCTGCCCCACAAGCGGTAGGCCAGCAGTACTCTGGGGAAGAGCGAAATTGAAGGTGAGGCTAAGTGGGATGACCCGGAGCAGAAAAGGAGTGGAGGGCATGCAAGGAAGACAAAGCAACAGAGAGGAGCTGTGAAATTCAGCAAAAACAGGAATTCAGTTCAGGGCTGACCGTGGAAAATCTGAGCCACCCCAAGAATCACCCCTAAGATGTTGAGAAAAACTCTATGTTTCCCTCCATATGTTGGATAAGGGTTTGAGGCAAAAAAAAGAAGAAAAAAAAATCGAAGGCCAGCTTGTATCCAGCAGGCTGGGTGACTAGAGGATATCCATGCAGCTGACATTTGAGTTAAATATGCATGACATGATTCTTTAAAATGCTGTAGTGATTTTTTTTCCTTTTAAATATAATATAGATATTTTTTCTGGGACTACAATAATTTTGATCTCTCTTCTAGGGTTCCAAAAAGCCCAAATAAGAAACTCTTGACTTAGGAGACTCTTAGTTTGCTCCTGATTCATCGTTACAGGGATTCAGTATTAGTGAATCACTATTAGTTGTGACGCAGTCAGTGATTTATTGGTCAGCTTACATCAGATCTGATTCATTTCACCTCTTTACTTGTGTGTGTGGCAGCGGGGACAGAGGGAGTAACATTAGAGTCGATAAACAGAACAGCCAGTGCTCCTGTCGAAGAGACATGCTGCCCTCACATAAACGTTCTGGATGAGAGGTCTTTCCGTCCCAGCCCCCTCAGCCACGTGGGATGTGCTTGCCTTTTGATGCTTGTTTTGATGCTCTAATTTCTTCCTTTGCAGCCTACATTCTCCTCATGTTTGGGTGGAGATGCACGCTAATGAAGAGAGGCAGGAAAATATGGGGTTTGAAGAAGAAATCAAACACTTGAAAACAAGTCATTTCTAAGAGTTCAGATGTTTGTGAAACTTTAAGAGAAATGAAAAAAAAAAACCCCATATTTTCAGGAGTTGGATTTTTCCTTTCCTCCAAGTGCTGCCCCCTGCCCCCGAGGATCCCCCATTAGCAGATTCCCACTAGGTTATCGGAAGCCGTCTGATGACTGCCCACACTCTGCAGAGCTGAGGTTGGGGCAGACAGAAGACACAATAAGCATTTCAAAAACATCTCAGTGTGATCATCAATGTGTAATATGAGCTGGGGGTTAGTTAAATAAAATGTGAAAGCTGTATTAATGACCCTTTTGGCTGGCCAACATAGCATTTCATTTTCCTTTCCAAGGAGGCAAAGAGAGGGCTGGCAAATAAATTATAGATGAAATCCCCATCATATGTTTATAAATACACTAACATTAGCATTTTACTTCCTCATAAATCTGCAGCAAACACTCAGGCACAAGATAGAAAACCCTGTAAAACAATGATATATTCCCTACTCGCAGGCATTGACTAGTGGCCCATTCACTCCCGGTGCTGTTCTTCAAACATGCTCCCTCCGCTCATGCCCCCTCATTTAAAATCCATTTTAATTTAAAGATGCGCAAGGCAGTGCTCGTGGTACATTTACTCATCCTAGTTATACATCATGGAGCAAGGAAAAGAAAATTGTTTCATCTAGAGATACGGTTCAATGTGGTCACCACTGAACAGTGGAGTAATTACCATATCAGGCCCACTCAAAATGCACTCAGGGTGTTCTGTGACCTATCATTTGCTAATCTGCATAGTGAAGTATAGCTTCATAACTATAAATTGCTGACTTAATTAAAACCAGGACCTTTCTGTCATTTAATTACAGGGAGAAAGGTTATTGCTTAAATGCAATTTTCCAAATGTGATTTCTTAACAGTTATTAACTGCTTCACCATCATTTATTGTTTCAGATTTTTCAATTTGAAAATACTCCCCGTGACAGAAGTAATGACTTCATGAAAAACTCAATCTAGAGGGAGGCCAGCCAGCCCATTTGTTTCTCATAAGTGGAGTCGACAGGAAACGGGAAAATGTCACCGAAGGATCCTGGGATGGCTCTCACTTTCGGGGAGTAATTAAAACCCAGAAGGTTGTGTCAGACATGGGGAGAGGTTGTTTGCGGACATTTTAAAGGCAGTGCCTCCTTTCCATCCTAGCTGATAAGTGTGTTCGCTTTATGAAATATGGAGGTGACAAGGAGGTGGGACTGGACTGTGCTAAGGCCAGCATGGAGCAGTGTGAGACTCCAGGGGACCAAAGACAGCACTCGGGGTCAGTCAGCTCCTAGGAACCAATCTGCATGTATACATGCTCTTTGTGAGATCCCAGCATCTAGGATTTCTTCTCCCCCAGAACGAGAACCACTACAAGTTTGGACATGGTGGGTAGCCACACAAAGATGAGACTGGTCCACATTGTCTTGCATCCTCCGTCTTGCTTTAATCCTTCAGTGGTGGAATCTTCTCTTTTTCTTCACATTTTAACGCATAGCCTGGAGGTTAGGCAGGTAAAGTAGAGTGAAGGTGGCCAACAGAGACGACCTAGACAATTGGACACCCCCGAAAGCACTTCTTCAATAGCAGGAGGTTTAGTTTTTGTCTTAATGCCCATTTGCACTAAATGGAGACTTGTGAAGCTGATAAACTCAACCCTTGACTTCCTCTTGTAGCTCATCTCTAGCAGAGAAGCCAGGAATTTCGCTGAGATGAAAATTCTGGTCTTTTCCTAGACCCAGACAGCTCCATGTTAGAAAGTTTACAAAAGGAACAAACGTGCTTTCTGCCTACAGAGACCTGAATGCGAGCTCCAAACGGGAACTACCCTGCTTATTGGCTGAAGAGAACTCCCGTCAGTTTTCCTTTCACTTTAGAAGGGGATTGAAGTTAAAACTGCTGAGATAAAGAAGTGAAAATTCACCCAACTTCTATATATTTGAGCCATTTCTTTTGGCTTTATTCATTGTGGCAGATACACAAAAATGACAAATGGGGGTTTCATAAAATCTTAATCTGAATATTAGTAATCCATTATGCTCTCCATCAGCATTGTGCTTTGCAGTTTTCAAAGTTATCTTCACACACATTACCAATTTCAGTTCAATTAAGCAAATATTTTAGTAACACAAATGTTAAAAAGGCACAGCTCCTGCCCACATTCAATCAGGGGAAGTCACTTGATCCTTGATCTAATTATCTAAGGTAGCAAGGAAGATGTTTTAAATAAGGCTACACCGTACACTCTCCCCTCCCCCATCTTTTTTTTCAAGAAACAGATACACATTCAAACTTGATCAAAGTAAATAAAAGGGAAGCTCAGCATAGACATTTAGAGACTCAAGGAATCCAAGGACAGCCAAGTATGGGAAAGCTGAGAGCCAAAATGGGAAAGCTGAGATGAAAGGCTTCTTTGCCTCCAGTGGCCACAGGGTCTCCCTCATCTGTTTCTTTAAGGGTTTCTACCCATACTTTTATCTTTCTTGACCAGTTCCCCTCCTTCCTCATTTCATGCATGGTCCCACATGGCAGCCATCATGACTCCTCAGCTCCACTACATACCACCAACCACCATCTGTGTCTGTTAGTTCAAATTTCTGGAAGAGATAATCTGGTTGTCTGAATGCTTCCCTATTAAAAAAAAAATAGCACCTCATGAATCACTGGCTAGCTGGGACTTTGGACGGGACAAGCAATAACACACATATCTAGGACAGTGGGTCAAAATTATGATCTTCATTCGAGAGCCAAGGTAACTAAACCTCAGAGAGCTTAAGTAACCTGCTGATGTTCACATAGCATTTATGCAGCTAAGTCATGTATACATTCTCTCTCAGTCAGTGCCTTTTCCAGGGGCTAGAAATATTGAACTCATTTAAATGAGATATCTATCACACATATACATACAGCTATAGATTTTTATATTTGTTACATTTCATATTAGTGATAAACATTAACACTTACCCCCTAACAACTGAAAACAGTACAAATCTTTCAGTTAAGGGAGAAATTCTGTTGTTTTATAAGGAGAAAAGAAATAATTTCCATTTGGTAGTTAATATAGCTAGAGCTCTTATTTGTACCCTATTAACCAATCTATTGACAATATCACTTAATCAGAGAGATGGGGGAGGAGAGTAACAATTCCTAGTGCACATCTAAGATTTTAACTTGGAAGCCAGATGCTACATTATTTTCCATGCCAAATGCACATCAGTGACAGAATTCGTTTTATTCTTGCCATGAATGTTTTATGTGGCAGCCTCATATTTTGGTCTAAAAATCAGTCTCTAGTATGAATGGGATCCAAAAGCACCCTAGATGACTTGTTTTGAATCTCGACAGAAAAAAACGATTTGAATTCCATCCCATTATCACCACCACCACCAGAAAAAATGTGGTTTCGAAGTAATATTGCCCTACATTTTATGAAATGACTGGTCATCGAGGATAAAATGTACAATTTGCACAGAGGCAAGGGAAGACAATTCTGGATGTGTGTGCTGTTGGCTTTTTTAGTGGTAGCTATCTCAGTTTGGTCCACCACATTGTGGCTTTATAGCAACCAGAACTACAGCAAGCCACAAAACCACACAAGCCTTGCGCACACGGGTCATTTTTGTACTAACCCTGCAATTTAAAGAGATTGTCTGCTCACTCAAACCAGCTGCAATTAGACAACTACACTGACTGATTCTGGACTAATTTCTTTTCCACCTCCACATGCCAGTCTGGTTCTTTCATTGTTATTTAGGTTTTTGTTGTTGTTGTAAAGCTTTACTGAGATATTATTCACAGACCATACAATTCACCCTCTTGATGTGTACCATTCAATGGCTTTTAGTATATTCACAGAATTGTGCAACCATCACCACGATCAATTTTAGAACATTTCATCACCCCAGAATAACCCTTGAACCTCTTAGCAGTAATTTCCCAGCTTTCGTAACCCTAGGCAACCACTAATCTGATTTCTGTCCCTATTCTGAACATTTCATATAAATGGAATCATATCATTTGTGCTCTTTTATGACTGGCTTCTTTCCCATCACGTAATGTTCTCAAGGTTCGTCCATGTTGTAGCATGTATCAGTACTTTATTTCTTTTCATGACTGAATAATATTCCATTATATGGACATACCAATTTTATTTATCCATTCCTCAGTTAGTGGACACTTGGGTTGTTTCCATTTTTTGTCTATTATGAATAATGCTGCCATGGACATTCATGTACAAGATTTATATGAACATATGTTTTCAATTCTCTTGAGTATATATCTAGGAGTGATGAGGATTACATTAAAACTGCACGACAAGATACCCTGAAAATATCCTCTCTCTTTCTACTTCCTACCTATATAGAAGGGCCCTCAAAGGTCTTCCCTTCCCCTAAATATCCCAAAAGACTCTGTCTAAAACTCACAGCTGAAAGAGGCTCTTTCTTCTCCTCCTTTCTTTCTTTCCTTATTATTTTCTTCTGGTCTATAGTTCCCTGTCCTTCCAACTTAAATTTTGCTGCCTCACTTGCTTCTACATTTTTCCTACTACTTCCCTTTATCTGCACTAGCATAGCAAACAGCTGCAGCTGGGGGTGCTCGAAAGCACATACGTTTGTGTGCATATATGGCGGCTACTACTGCCAAGGGGCAGGGAACAGCATGGGATGGAGAGTGAGCAGAAAATACTACAGATACTCTAATTAGGCTCCTTCTGATCACTTTAACATTGTGATATATTTAAACACAAATCCAACTCTGACGAAATATCTTAAAAAGTAATATGCATTTTACTTAAGGCTCTGGAAGGGCCATCAAGGGAGAGAACTGCATAGTATGACCTCTGGCCAGTGTCCTAATGTATCTCTCCACTTTTTTTTTTTTTTCAGCAGAACCAACCCGGCATGACATCTGCTCCCTGTCTCTCTCTTCTTCATCTTCCCACACATCTGTGGATTCTTATACGTGAATGTCTTGAATCTCATCTCATGTATAAAATAATGGCATTGGGCTAAGCAGTCTCTTCCATCTGAGAAAAAAATGATTCCGTGAAATTTGTGTTCTTGAAGTGTAAGCACTTTACAATGGGAAATTCGTATCTTGAAGAAGCTGAACTATAGAAACCATGCCTTTTCTGCTTCACCAGCAGGTAAGTCCTAAGTCTAGGGTAGTGAGAGAGGTGACATGGAGAGAGGTGACAGGGGAGCTTGCAGATTTGAGCCCCGATCTCAGAAAATGCCAAATCCTTTCCCTTTGGGAAAAAGATGCTATGGTTTTTTATATGTTCAACATCTCTCACCTGCCTAACCTCTTCTAATAATAGATCTTGCTCTTCTTGTGCTAGTCATAACCTTTCACTGTTTGGTGGCAATAATCGACCAAAGAAGAAGGCCAAGTGACTCAAGGCCAATCAGAGTGTATTCTTGGGGATTTTTCCAAATGTAAACTGGGGAAACAGTTCTTTTTCATCTTTGGTAACAAGCTGAAAGGATGTAAACCTGGAGAAGCCCAAGTTCATGCCTCCTGTCACATGGAGAATCTAGCGAGTAAAGACAATGTGCAGGGAGAAGCAGAAAAGGAAAGAAGGGAGATTTTCCTGGAAGAGATCCTCCCAGCTCTAGAGTTCCTGGATCCCAGCTTCCCTGAGTGTGGACACACTATACTTTTTCCACAGGTTGAGTCTATGAACTAATGAAATCCACTTTTTTGTGCAAGCCAATTTAGATTGAGTTTGAGTCTCTTGCAATCAAAGAGCCCTGATATTTGGGGACAGCACTAAGAATCAGCAGTTTGCATGTGCAAAGGGATTGGAGGCTCTAGACACATGCCATGGACTCTTCTATTTGCTTGAAGAATGTAGCACAGCTATAGCTGTTTACTCCTGTGTTGGCTTTCTCTGGACACTTAGATAAAATATTGAATGACTCACTATCTTCCATCTCTTCTCTGTCCAGTTCCTTGAAAGCAACCTCTGTCTTGTTGCATTGAGAGCAGTATTCTATGCATCACTCATTGTCTACAAGTTAGAAGGCATTTGTAACTGCCACAAATTACAAATTCAGACTGCTTCCCTTCACTTTCTGATAATGTCATTTAAGATTGCATTTCATATATTACACATTAACCACAGATAAGGTATCAGTTTAACGAAGACTGAGACTACAAAATGACCTTTTAAGACCAAGTGATTTGACAGTTCAAAGCCATTCGTACGTCTGTTTGCAGTCTTTGAAATATATATCCATATACTATTGTTTTGATTTATGACCCAACTCCTTAATCTAAAGAATTGGTATTTTTAAAACAAGAAAGTGTTCAATACTCTTCTATTTGAGGAAAATTGCTGTACCCAAACATCCACCTTCTTTTTACCCTGAATCAGTGATAGGAGGTGAGGTTTGGGAAAGTTTCTTTACCACCAACTATGTCCCTGAGACAGGATAGAAAATGGGTTTAAGCTATACCAGTGTCTCCATATTAAACTTGGAAAGAGACTATAACTACACTTGGCATCATCCTAATATATTATTTGGATGAGTCTGCACTTTGTCCCCAAAGCAAAGTTTTGTTCACAATAGACTGATAAATTGCAGAAGGAAGAGCAGGTTGCAAAACAATGTTAGACTATGACACCAATTTCATCAAACAGACATGTCTACATTTGCAAATGAAAGTGTTGCTGACCTGGTTATGTCTGAGTGTTTGGACTTGGGGCGATTTTCTTTTTTTTATAGTTATTCCATAAGAACATGTGTCACGTGTGTAATTTTTTAAAGGGAAGAAAAAAATCTTTGCCCTAGAGTACTACATCTTGTTTGATTATCCTCTGGCTTATCAGTAATAATCCTGAATGCTTTTCAAGTACTTTTCATGGATAAGGTCATTGGTAGTTATTCCCATCACATCCTGTGCAGGAAACTTGGAAGCATCACCTGTCCCAGGATTCGCTAGGGATTGCAGGTGGCAGAACACACTTGTCTAATCCCACCAGCTGACCTGAGAAGCCCTGTGGGTGGAGGTGGCTTCTCACCAGTCCCAAGTTTTGAAGAACCCCATGTCTCCAGCTTGCCATGAGAGCCAGAGAAGGCTTAGAGCTCCCTCCACCAGGGAGCTGAATTCTAAGGAGAAACGTAGCATCAGAAAGTACTTAATGATACTAATAATGGCTAATGTTTTTAAAGCACCTACTATGTACTAACACTCATACCACTTTCATCATGTTAGATTTCAGCTTTATTGGTCTTCTTTCTTCCCTTGAACTTGCTGAAGCTATCTCTGCCTTTGCAGGTTTGCACTGTTCCTTTTGCCTGGAATGTTCTTCCCCTGGCTCCTTCATGATACTGAGGTCTTCCACACAAATGTCATCTCCCTAAAGAAGCCTTCTAGACTACCCTGTTCCAGTTCTGTATTGCTATATAACAGACTGTCCCTAAAACAGTGCTTAACACAGTAATGATAATTTATTTGGTTCAGAAATTTGAGAGGATGGGGCCTTAGCTAGACAACTCTCACTCTGGGTCTCTCAGGCGGTTGTATGCCAATGGGCATCTCAAAGATTTCATCCTACATTTGCTGTCTGGGCTGAGAAGACTCAAACAGCTGTCAGCCGGCACAGCTAGCTGCTTAGGCATTTCTCTCTTTCTCTGTGTCGTCCCTCTGAGTTGTCTCTCTGTATGGTGGCCTCACAGCAACTGAATTTCTTACATTCAACTAAAGACTCTTAGAGTGAGGGCTCCAAGAAAAACCAGCAGAAACTGCTTGGAGTGTCATTTTTCTGCATCTTATTCTTCCAGGCAGTCGCAAAGCCGCCCAGGTGCAAGGGAAAGGGACCTAGACTCTATCTCTTAATGGGAGGAGTGTCAAAGAATTTGCAGACTTGTTTTAAAACTGCCACAAATCTACGGCCGTGCTACCCTGAACAAGCCCGATCCCGTCTGATCTCGGAAGCTAAGCAAGGTCAGGCCTGGTTAGTACGTGGATGGGAGACCACCTAGGAAAACCAGGTGCTGTAGGCATAAAAAAATAAAAATAAAAATAAGGGATTGTAAGCTGACAAGGTCCTTGCAATTTGTGAGGTCAACCAAGGGTTGCCTCACCTAAAAAAAAAAAATGAAAGCTGCCACATACTGTATATAAAAATAGCCTCCTAAGCATTCTATCACCTCGCTTTATTATAATTCTTTACATAGTATGTATTGCTATCTGATATATTTTCTTATTGGTTAATTATTTCTCTAATTCGCAAAAGCATGCAAATTGTGAGAATAGAGGCCTGGTGCCTTATTCACCACTGCATCTCCTGTGTTTAGTAGAGCAATGCCTGGCACTTAGTAGACAATAAATACATATCAAATGAATGAATGAAAGGTAAATGACAAGGGCTATTCTGAAATGACCATCTCATTGAGATTGATAGTTGTGGGCTCCAATTCGAATGAAGATGGACCCTCCTCTCCTTCCTTTTTCTACGCTCTTCTTTTCACCTCCCTTCCTCCTCCCCTGCAGAAATAATTACAAATCCCTGATAAGACAATATTTCAAACCTGGAATCCTTAGCAGAATTGTGATCCATCTGAGCCAGCTTTTCCCACCTCGTCTTGTATGAGAACGCACACACCCAACCATAGTGACTTCATCATTCAGATATGTCAGGAATACTTACACGACCCCTGCTTATTTTACAGAGCATAGATTGCCTTGGATCTGTGTTTTGTTTCTGTTTTTTGTTGTTCGGTTTGTTTTGCTTCGTTTTTCGCTTTCCTTCCAGCCAGACAAGCTGAGACCTGGTCTGTTTCCATCTAGGGGTATTCATCAGTCTACCCTTTTCAACATTTCCGTCCCTGAGATTCAGCTAGAAATTTCACTAGCTTTAACATTCTAACTACGTGTCATTGCCACCATTGTCTCTTGTCACAATCCTAATTCTATGTTCTGATAATAAAACTTCATTAGTGTCTGCACCTCCTTTCCCTTACCTTTGAAATACTGTCTTCTGCTGAAACGATTAGCAATGCTCTGCGTCATATCGTTTGGCTGTCTGACAGCCATTGTGAGTGAGCTAAACTGTGAGAAAATGAAAATTCTGACAATTTCCATTATCATCAAATGGAGATATTTACTTGTACAAATATTAAAGGTTATTTAAAGATGTAAACTGACTTCATTTCATTAGAGGTTTGCATAAGGTAATAATTTAAAACAACTCCCAGCCTCATTTGAATAAATTACCAATTCATTTTCTGAAAGAAAAATGCCACTTCTCCGGGCTGTGTTTTTAACTGCTTGCAATGGTAGAAGATGAAAACAAAAACCTATGAATATTTCAGAACAAGAAACGTTCAAATTCTCTTATTGTTTAACATAAATCAGACAATGGGTTTTTGTTCTAGAAACCTGACTGAGAGTGTCCCAACCAGATGAGACAGTGACACCAACGTGGGTCTTTAAAAGGGGGCAGCAGCAAGTGTGGTTAAATCCTCCCGAATTCAAGTTCTAGGAATTTACCCTAATAAAAAAATCAGGATGTGTGCAAATATTTATGTACAAGGATGTTCATCCCAGTGTCATTTATAATGGGAGAGAGAGAGGAAGAGAGAGAGAGAGAGATTGATTCAGGACTCAAGCATCGATCGTATGTCATTAGAGTATAGCCATTTGATGGTCTGGAGTAAAGATGATTAAAAATTATATTGTAGAAGAATTCATAATGATATATGAAACGTTTATTCTATCAAAAGGTTGTAAAGGCAAACTCTAAAAACATATATCTTACAATATCATTTATGAATAAAATAAGCATCTATATTCGCATTGAAAAAGAAAATAGATCAAAATGGTAACTCAATAGTGGGATTACTGGTGATTTTTAGTCTTGTGTTTTTCTAATGAGAAAAATACCAGTGATCCAATATTATTCAATCATTTGGAACGTGATCGTGCTGTGACATCATTATTTTGGCTTAGCTGAATCAGCTCTTTTTTCTTCTAGTACAGTAGGGAACATCCGTGGGCGATTTAGTGCCTAACTGCTAACGCTATGGGTATCGGCTACAGAAGATGCAGAGTAAGTTGGTCTGATAGTGTACAGGAAGTTCTTTATGCTTCTAGGACTTGACACCCTGGGATCCGTCCTTCCGACTCATGACTTTCAATATGAAACCAGTAAGACACTGTCCAATCGTTAAAGTGTTTCTTACAAAACTCTCGGAAGGCTTTGTCTTTTTAGAGAGTGAATTAGTAAGAATTAGTTGGGTTTGTGTGTCACGGCATTCCCCTACCTCTCAACCTTCACCCTCCCCAGAACACAAAAGGGTCCTTTTCTCACTTTTAGGAAGTCTAAAGCTGGGAAGGCATTCTGAGGGCCGGAGAGTTCAGTGACTTCCATCTTGTTGCTTTACTGTCCTCAGAGCATTGATGGCTCTTCGTAGTACAAGCTCCAGCCATGGCAGAACACTCCAGCGGGCAGGAAGGCAGTAGAAAATGTGGGCATGCCCCTACTTTAAAATCACAGGCAAGAAAGACTTCGTTAGCCAGAATTTGGTCACATGGCCACTACAGGGAGTGTTGTGGGAACTTGGGAAATGTAGTTTTTATTCCACCTGGCTTGACTAAAAGTGAGGAAAAAAGAGAAAACAGATACTGGAGGCAGTAGCCTCCTCATCCCCCACCCCCACCCCCCAAAAAAAAATTATGCACGTGGGCATCACAGGATGTCACTAAACAGAGAAGACAAACCAAGTGAATATAGCTATTTCAACACTTTTTGCATTCATTCAACCCCAAAAGCATTTCCTAGTGCTTGCATTTATTTGAAAACAGTCTACATGCTGCAGAATTCTGAGATGTGGTCTCTCGGGAAGAAGTAAAACAGCTGCAGCAAATAAAGCAGATGGGAATTAAGAATGTTGGAGAACCTCCAAAACAGGATCGCATTGTCCACTAAGTGCCCGCTCTACAAAGAATGTGTGCTCCAAAATAGAAACTTTATGAAACTTTGAAGCATTTGACTAATGTAAACCTTCATGAATAATGCAAGGCTGTGCACCGGGGTTGATGTGAAGCAGAGAGAGGAGAAAGATTAGCATGTTCATCTTAGCTTTAAAAAAAAAAATTACAAGAAATTCACAGAAGAAACTCAGGCGCTTGGGGGTGAGGGGTGTGACTATTAAAATGGCTGCTTACTGACATGCTCCTTGGTGGGCCTCAGGGCGAGCACCAGCCTGCTTGCCAAGGAGATTCGTCCCAGAGGGTAGGCACAGTTTGCACTCCTCAGGGCTCTGCGGCCCTATATGCCACTGGGTAGAACAGTCAGGGCCGGTCGTGTATATGTGACTGCAAGTGGGGCCCAAATATTCTTTTTCACCCTGTAAATATCAGTCCCACCTACAGGAGGCTGCAACTAGACCCTTCTCCATTAGACGTTCTGTCCTTCGTATTAATGAATCATCTTCTGTAGAAATACAAAGATCTCTGGGAGGGACTATAGAGTT